>NC_069506.1:129934330-130181830 GCF_027579735.1 Bombina bombina
GCAAACTTGGTGACTAAATAGTTTTGATTTGATTAAAGACAGTAGGCAAATATTTTGCATCAAATCTTTACTGATTCTAAACAGCAGCAAATGAAAACTGAACAGAAAGAAAATATAACATAGTAACAATGCATAACTAATCAGAATAGAGCAGACTAATAAACTATACAGAACAATATTAACACTTCCTCTTTACTTTGATGGGAAAACCAAATAAGACAAAAGAAAGATGACACAAATGCACATCCATCAGCGATGAAACAAAGGACATCTGGGAGAAGAACCAACTGGAATCGGTCCACAGAATGAGCTAAGGACCAAAATCCACTGAGTTACACTTAAAAGAAAGAAGAAAGGCAATAACAATTGCTCTCCAGGAGAAAAACAGCAACAAAGGACTTATGAAAAATGAAGACATACACATTTCTTCCAAATTTCTAAGCTATATAAACATTTTTTTTTTTAAATTATTATTATTTTTTTATAGGGAGAGAACAAAGAAAAAGGGGGGGGGGGATATTCACCTCCTGTCTTTAATAAAATCAAGACTATTTAGTCACCAAGGTTATAATAATCTGAATTTTATAGCAAGACAGGAGGCTTCATATTTTGCATTTTTAACGCACCGAGAGGAGAGCCTCAGAAGCGTGAAGGATAGGTTCAAAATAAAAATGAGAAAAGGTGGTTGAAGAGGACAAATCTGCGGCTCTAAGGATGTCCTGCAGGTTACTGCCAGCCATAAAGGCCCTGGAGGCAGCAGCACCTCGGATAGAGTGAGCTATAAAAGAAAGGTCAATCCCTGCAGATGACATAAGCAACAGAACCAAACTGGCCAAGGTAGGAGAGGAGACAGGGCGAAAAGGGGGAAATGAGCAATTGCCCCAATGAGAAAGATGTGAGGAAACCGTCCTAGAAAGGTAGGTTTTCAAACAAAGAGCCACACACAGTTGAGGGTCCTCTGGAAAATAGGAATAAAAGACAGAAGAGGACATACATTTAGTGCGTCTGGAAACTGAAAAAGTTATGCCCTCAGAGGAGAAGGAGAGACCTTTGTCATCCGACGCCTAATTATTGGAAATCCTACAGAAGGAGGCAGAGAAGCATGGCCAACTTGGCCGACAACTGTCAAAGGGATAGCTCTTCAATAGAAGGCCAACTCCTCAGGAAAGAAAGCATGATGGAAACATCCCAGAGATGAGAATAGCGAGAGGAAGGAGGAACCTTCAGCCAAATAGCTTTCAAAATCCGGCAAACCAGAGGGTGTCGCCCCACAGGCACTCTGTCAATGGGGAAATAACCTTCTGAAATGGCCGATTGAACAACATTAATGAAACGATAAGCCTTCCCTTGTGAAGAGAGTTTAGAAAGCAAATTCACTATAAGTACTACAGGGGCCAAAAAGGGATTAGCCTCCCTGCTAGAACACCAACTAACCAATGATGACCAGGCTGTAGCGTAACATTTTCTGGTGCCCGGGGCCCAAGAGTCCCGAAGGAGTAACTGAGCGTCTCTAGAAAGGCCATCGGAAGACCAGGTTCTCCTGAAATCTGGCAAGCCAGCAGGGGAAGGCGATCTTGGAGAATTAGAGGATGAGGATCGCCTCTCAAGTCTGAGAGGAGATCGGGCCAAAGGGGAAGAAGGAGAGGAGGGGACACTACCATCTCCAGAAGGAGAGGAAACGAAGGCTGCATCGGCCAAAAGGAAGTGATCACTGTCAGTGGAGCATTTGAACCTCCTGAACATCCAGAGAGTCCTCGTGATGAGTGCGAAGGGAAGAAATGCATAGGCTCCGGAATGGGGCCAGGTCTGCAGGAACGCATCTGTAGCCTCGCTCCCGGGATCCAGAAGCCAGGTGAAATAGCGGGGCAACTGGTGGTTGGTGCGGGAGGCGAAATGGTCTACCGAAAAAGGGCCTTCTGAATTTTCAGAAAAATAGGGTGAAGAAGAAGCCAATCGCTGGAGTCCCTCCAAAACCAAGAGAACCAATCTACGATAGTATTGGATATTCCAGGGATATACTGGGCTTGGAGAAAGATGTTGCGGGAGAAACAGAACTTGAAGAGCTCTGATACTAGATCTGATAACATGTTGGATTTCGTACCTCCTAGCCGGTTGATGTGTTGAACTGTGGAAACGTTGTCCATGTGGAGGAGGATACAGCAATCGGTAAAGTGATTGAAAAAAGAGCAAATGGCAAAAGAGCCCACAATAAGCTCCAAGCAGCTTATGTGAAGAGACTCTTCCTGAGGGTTCCAAGATCCCCCCCACCTGTTGCTGAGGATCCAAAAGCTGTTTCCCAACCTAGAAGGCTGGCATTGGAGGAGAGCACAAAGTCCGGTGAGGACCAGAAAATAGCCCTGCCATTCCAGGACTCCATGTGCAGGAGCCACCAGTACATCTCTGCATGGACCTCGCCGTCCAAGAAAAACATCTGATGATAAGATCGGCATTCCCGAAAAGATCGGATTTTTTGCCTCTGCATAGGCCGGTAGTGAAGGGGAGCAGGGAAGATCGTCTGAATGGAAGAGGCGAGTAGGCCAATAATCCTGGAAAGTTGACGGATAGAAATCATGGGGGCAGCCAGCACCTCTTGAATCTCTAATTTGATTCTGACAATCTTCTCTTGAGGAAGCAGGAGAAGACCCGAAGAGGAGTCTAGGAGAAAGCCTAGAAACTCCACCTGTTGAGAGGGGATCAAGGCTGACTTTTGGGAATTGATTACAAAACCCAGATCTTTAAGAAGGGATGTGGTAATGTCCAAGTGATGAATGAAGGAGAGACGATTGTCTGCCATGAGGAGAATATAGTCCAGGTAAATGATAAGGTGAATGCCTTTGCCCCTGAGAGAGGCAATTACCGGTTTCAAAAGCTTGGTGAAACACCAGGGGGCCAAACTGAGGCTGAACGGGAGGCAAGTAAACTTCCATATTCTGTCTTCCCAAAGGAATCTGAGGAATTTTCAGTGGTCCTGAGATACTGGGACCGTGAGGTAAGCGTCCGTCAAGTCTAGACTTATGAACCAATCTCCAATACGGAGAAGGTCTCTTAGCATGTGTATACCCTACATTTTGAGTCTTTCAAGTTGATGGCAGGGTGAAAGCCTCCTGTCTTTTTCCTGACAAGTAAAAAGTTGCTGAGGAAACCCTCCTCTGAGTCTGAAACTTCTTCTATATCGCCCTTGAAGAGAAGGGACTGCACCTCAGAATGTATGAGGTCTGAGGCAGACTTTGAAAGGTTCAGAGGTTTTGGGGGGGTGTTCTGAAAGGGAGGGCACATGAATTTGAGGTTAAAGTCTTGCACTGTCTGAGCAATCCAAGGATCCTGAGATATCATCTCCCACACATGGTGAAAAAAATATAGTCTGCCTGCAAAGGGAAATGTGAGGGAAGAGGTAAGGGATGAAAGAGGGGTACTCACTTTGGGTGGAGGTAGGACCTGGTGGCAGAGCGGGTCTGGGAAGAGACGGTCTGGTCCTAGTTGATCGAGCTTGTGGAGGGAAGAGGGCTCTTGGAGTGTAAGCGGGGTACTGTTGGAAGGTGACTGCATGACGCTGTTGTGCCAAAAATTGCTGATGGCCGGGCAGACGACCCCTGAATCTGCCGGCCCTTCCAAAAACTCGAGTAGAGGGGTTGAAGACTCTCCTAAGGGAGGCTTGGATTTTGTCAACTGAAATAAATGTAGAGACATAATGTCTCATGATATCCAAAAAAGGTTCCCCAAAAAGAAGACCCCTAGCTGAAGAACCTGCTTTCTCAACTGCAAGCACTGGAAGCCTAGGGTTAATTTGCAACAGAGCAGATCTTCTGCGTTCACTAGATATGGCCACATTGGAAATGCCGAGAAAGCAGAACGCCCGGAAAGCCCTTTCACGAATGGCGAAAAGATCCAAAGAAGAGCCAGACAAAAGGGCTTTGTCAGCAAGGTGGAGGATTTGGGCTACAGGGCCCGATATATAAAGAAGCTTGTCCTGAACTCCCCTTAGAGCCTTATCTATGCCCTTCCTGGGGTCCTTTCCCTTTCTAGTGAGGAAAGTGGCCAGCTTAGCGTCAAATTCAGGAGTTACAGATTCCCTACCCGGAAGGGAATGTCTACGAAACCTCTGCATGCAATTTATTGCGATCCTTGCGATCGAGGGGTTTGCAGAGAGATTTCTGCAAAAAACGGGAAAGGTGAGAAGCTAAGGACCAGTCAGAGGACCTAGGATGTTTAATATGTTTGGGACTAAAAGTAGGGTTCCCTGCAGGGCCAACTAACTTGTCCTGTTGCTCAAAATGAGATGACAGCGAGCGAGAAGCCTTGGTCTGGGGAGCCGAAGGACCAAGCTCTTAGTCTGAATGGTCATCAGCTTCCCAATCCAACTCTGGAAAAGATTCCAGATAATAGTCATCTAAATCAAAATTCTCAGAGTCTGAGCCCTGAAGTCCCCCTTGCACACCCTGGGGGAGAGGGTTCTTTTACCCCATTTAGCATTTGGGGAGGAGGTTCTGGCACCCCTATGTGAAACGCCCGGGGGAGGGGCTGGGCGAGATTGGGATTTCCAATGGCGTTACTGGAGGTTTGGAATCTGAGGATGACGATTCCTCTAAATGAGAAGGGCAAGATTGAATGGGTTCTGACACCCCCTCGGGGGGGGGGTGAGGCTTTTGTTTGAGCTCTAGGGCTATGGCCGAATTAATATATGCGAATATCTCATCCTTAGATTGGGAGGTGGACATGGAAGGGTCATTGACAGGGTCGGCAGACTCTATGAGAAAGCAAAAGTTTGTAAAAGAAATTACTTAGTCTAAAGGGAAAGAAAAGAAAAATACTTTAGTAAACAAAGAAAAAATAAATTGCACATAAAAATAAATTGCACATAAAATATAAATGAATATGACTGGATTGAACCAGGTTATATTTACTATAAAAGAGAATTAAGGAAACAATCTCCCTCAGGAGAAAGAAAGGGCACTAGATAGGCCGCAACTGCAACGGAAGTTTAAAAAATATATCATACAAGAAGGCCTAGCTGCAGGCCGTAGGCGCCAAATAACTGATTTATAGATTACTACATGAAAAGAGGCCCAGATGCAGGCCAAAGGCGCCAAAAAACTATTTGACCAAAGAAGGCCTAGCTGCAGGCCGTAGGCGCCAAATAACGTTTATTGCCACATAAAAAAAGGGGCCATAGCAGGTCGAGAGCGCCAAAAAGTATTTGCTACCGACACACTACCGATCCGGCAACGCTCCGAGCAGCGACTCACACATCCGACCGGATGGAGAATCGCTTGTCAGATGCAAGTCCGCGATTGCTCAGAGCGGCACCAGACCAGAAGCAGAGGCTCACAATGAAGGGAACAGAGACCGCAATGAAGTCACGCAATGACCGCGATGCGGTCCTGTGACTAACTGCAAAGCAGCAAAGGGGAGAGACTGCTCTGAAAGCGGCACAGAAAAACAAGAGGGCACAGAAGAAAAATACAATTCACAAAGTGCCTACTAGCTAAATAAATAATATACACTGGCTACCAATTAAATACTATATAAACAAATAAATGATATTACAATAAATAAAATAACTTAATAAAACAATTATTACATTAGAAAAACGCAATCTACAAAAGATATAATATAAAACACACAATATAGAAAATAAAATATATATAAAAAAGAAATATTACTTTATGGTAAAGGACAATAGAAAAAAACAATACATGACCTGCTGTCTTGGAAGCAGCAAAGAAAAGAGGAACTGCTAATATTGTTCTGTACAGTTTATTAGTCTGCTGTATTCTGATTGGTTATGCATTGTTATTATGTTATTTTTTCTTTCTGTTCAGTTTTCCTTTGCTGCTGTTTGGAATCAGTAAAGATTTGATGCAAAATATTCGCCTCCTGTCTTGTTATAAAATTAGGGTTAATTTGTATTGGATGCACAAATAGTGGTCGCTGTGAATTCTAATAGAGATCCCTGTGCTAAAAAATTATAGAGCATGCTAAAACAAAGTTTCATCACGTAAAGATGCTCTGGTTGACATTAAACACTTTGAAATGGGAATAGAAAATGTTAAATTATATACAATAAACTGACTTTGCAATATACCTTCATAAACTATTTAGTCCTCTTTTCCGGTAATTATTAATTCTGAAAATTGTGAGCTTTACAATTCCTATTAAAATTGGCACTGCAGACTCTAGACTTAAAGGGACAGGCTACACCAGAATTTGTATTGTTAAAAAAGATAGATAATCCCTTTATTAACCGTTCCCTAGTTTTGCATAACCAACACTGTTATATTAATATAATTTTTACCTTTTCAATTACCTTGTATCTAAGCCTCTGCAGACTGCCCCTGTTCTATCAAAAACTCCAAGGTATCGAAGTCTCCAAGATGGCGTCCTTTCCGGTGATTCCATACATCTGATTGATTGCGCATCCTGTCACTCACTGAGACACGGACCAATTAGATAAGCACTGTAATCGACTATCTTCACTATCTATTTTGCCTCTGCCTGGGGGGTTTAAGGGGGTCAAAGACCCCATTGCAAACCTCATTATCCAAAGTTCACTTGGGGTGGATGCCAGAGGATCGGCAGTGCAACCCCCAGACAGAGGCAAAACAGTGAAAATAGAAGTGTCACTGGAAGTTTTGACAGACTTGCATTTTAACCAATCAGTGTGGACTTCCAGGTAAATCCACAGGAGTGAGCACAATGTTATCTATATGACACACGTGAACTAGCACTATCTAGCTGTGAAAAACTGTCAAAATGCAGTGAGATAAGAGGCGGCCTTCCAGGGCTTAGAAATTAGCATATGAGCCTACCGAGGTATAGCTTTTTAGAAAGAATAGCAAGGGAACAAAGCAAATTTGATAATAAAAGTAAATCGGAAAGTTATGTAGTTTAGGTTGTTACTCAGAGCTGTGAACGAGTATTCGGCTACCCAAAAAAACACTATTAACATGGAGGCAAAAATCTCTCAATGCTTTTTAAAATGGCTTTGAAGACCATTTTACATTTAGGGGCCTATTTATTAATGTGCGAGCGGACATGATCCGATATTGCATGTCCGCTCTCGGCATTTATCATTGCACCAGCAGTTCTTGTAAACTGCTGGTGCAATTCCGCCCCCTGCAGATTCACGGCCAATCAGCCGCTAGCATGGGGTGTCAATCAACCCGATCATATGAGATCGGGTTGAATATCTGTCCGCGGCCTCAGAGCAGACGGCCAGGTTATGGAGCAGCGGTCTTTAGACAGTTGCTTCATAACTTCTGTTTCCGGTGAGCGTGAAGGCTCGCCTGAAACACGGGGCATCAAGCTCCATACGGAGCTTGATAAATATGCCCCTTATTGAATTCAACACCTAAAGTCTCAAACTAGCCTTTTTGACATCATTTCAATTTAGAATAAATCTATTAAGTTGCATTTGTGCAAGACACTCAGAAATGACCATGGGCAACATTTTAGAGGTGTATTTGCACTAAAGCTCTATTGATCGCTATTGTACTCCCTGTCTGCAGTCAGCAGGACACGTGTTTGTTTCTAACTCACACGCGCATTCATTGTCGTAATTGTCAATTTCAGTATAGTTCTCTTCATAATGATTGTCGGCCCACGTAATACTTTAATGCCAATATCATTCACGGATATACATATATATATATATCTATATATATGTGAGGTTTTTCAAGATATATGTGGTACAACCTATTTTCAATAAGAGTCGGTTACCAATATGATCAGAGTGACAGCCATTTTAGTGCGGGCAAACACTTCTTCAAATAACTATATCACCATGGCAACGTCTGACTAGAAAAGACGAACTGAAGGGCAGGGCCAGCCCCTATACCCTGACAAAGTCACGTACTAGTGACGAAACGCGTCGGTGGGCGTGGCCTTGACACGAGCGTGTGGGCTGTGAACTCCTGACTTAGATTAACTCTCTAGGATACCTTGTTTAACTATACTAACTATATTAATGCCTCAATAGATTATCTATAGCGGTTTTGGAACCGCTGAACTGTCGATATTGAGCATAAATCATTTAGAAAAGTTAACCGCTAAGATTTAACTTAAATTTATAACGCTATACTCCAAGACAGATATTTGATATCAGTACACTATTCACTAATGCTAATCTTGATGAATGTTTGAATTATATGGTTGTGTAAACCAACGGTCTCAGTTAGAGAATATATACACGGAGAGTGAGTTCAGTTACATTGTGAATGTGGATGTCTGAGTTTAGACATACAGCGTATGTGATAGTCTAATAACCAGCGCCTGTAGATTCTGCAAGAAGTGTCTAGGAGTTTGACACTAGTATGTTACATTTCTTCACTTTAATGTGTGCGGTATGCTCGAGTAAAATGATATGAATATGAGAATTTCTTCACTGTTATGTGCATGGTATGCTTAGAGAGTAGGATACCAGTATTATTTATATCTTTATATCTTCACTTTGATGTGTCTGGTATATTTCTTCACTTTGATGTGCCTGGTGTGTGATTAAGATATAGGGTTTCTAGCTAGCAATCGGCTGACTGGGTTCAATCCCAGCAGTACGCAGGTAGGAGGTCGCCTTTGAGCGCATAGACCTGTATGCATTGGATGAAATTGCTGCAACCCTTATCACATGCCTCATACTGATAATTGTGAGTACCCACACGCCCTGTCTGACCACATAGCCCATTTTTAAGCCTGTTTTTAATTTTCATTTTGATCATTCATATATAGATATAGAGTAATGGAAGTCATATACCCTTTTCTCTGATGATCCAATTTGATTTTGTTCGTCTATTTCAGTATATATGTTAATAAAGTGTTTTAAAAATTCCCCTACCTTATATAGTTCTCTTCATAAATCAGATTTTAAATAGGATCACTTTCTTGACCTCAAAGACAAGACCCATTCACGACTGCGCAGTCTTCCAGTTTTTTCATCTATATCATTGAAATCCCAGTCACAAAGGCCCAATCTTTTTTGAAATCCCTGTCAAGAAGGCTCAATCCACTTAGAAAACCCAGACACGAAGGTGCAATCCAGTTTGAAATTCCGCCATTTTTCCTGTTACATTATTGCAATGGAGATAATTCATGATTTAGCGTTTGAGAAATATTAAAGGTACATTAAACACTTTGAGATGGTAATATAAAACGATAAACTGTATAAATAAATAAAAACTCTGTAATATACTTTATTTTGTCCCCTTTTCCTGTAATTCCCTACTAAAATTGTGAGCTTTTCAGCTCCTGCTAGAAATGAAAGTGCAGAACACTGTTATATTCCACACAGTCATTGGCTGCACACTCTAGTGACCTATTCATAACTGTCCCTAATTGGCCACAGCAGAGAAGGTAACTTAAGTTACAATATGGCAGCTCCCATTGTTTTATAGACACTAAAACGTTACACTTATTTTTTCAATATTTAAACAGCTAATGAAACTTTAAAAAGTACATCTACATGTTATTCTCAGACTGTTTTCTTTGAATGCATCATTCTTTCTAGAATTTATTTAGTGTTTAGTGTCCCTTAAAGATACTATTTTAGAAGATGATTTAAGCTGTGGCCACTTACATCTAAAAATTTAGTTTCCTTGATCTCAAATATATATTTTGCCAACTGGAAACCAATACTTTCTTAATCAGTGATTGAAAATAATGGAGGAAAAAAACAATACTTTTAAAATATTCAAAGTCTCAGTATAATAATTGAGCAAACGTCCAGTATTCCAGTCATGTCTATATATAAATGGCATTTATATTCTTTACCAGTTATCAGGATGGATTCTTACTACAATCTCAACACATGTAAATCATTACTTACACACTGTACAAAGGGGTTAGTTCAAAAGGACTGTAATGTAACCTTAAAGGGATATAAAACCCACACAGCATGTGATTTTAAACTACTGATCAATTTACATCTTTTATCTGATTTGTTTTGTTCTCTTGATATCCATTGCTATAAAGGATACCTAGGTAGACTCAGGAGCTGCTGATTGGTGGCTGTACATATATGCTAGCTTCATATTATTGGTGCACTCAATGGCCTATATTTAACAAGGTCTGGCGGACCTGATCCGACAGTGCGGATCAGGTCCGCAAGACCTCGCTGAATGCGGAGAGCAATACGCCCGCCGTATTCAGCATTGCACCAGCAGCTCACAAGAGCTGCTGGTGCAACGCCGCCCCCTGCAGATTCTCGGCCAATGGGCCGCCAGCAGGGGGTGTCAATCAACCCGATCGTACTCGATCGGGTTGATTTCCGGTGATGTCTGTCCGCCTGCTCAGAGCAGACGGACAGGTTATGGAGCAGCGGTCTTTGTGACCGCTGCTTCATAACTGCTGTTTCTGGCGAGTCTGAAGACTCGCCAGAAACACGGGCCGTCAAGCTCCTTTAGGAGCTTGATAGATAGGCCCCAATGCATTTATTTAGCTCCCAGTAGTGCATTGCTACTTCTTCAACAAAGAATGTTGAAAGAATGAAGCAAATTAAATAATAGAAGTAAATTGTAAAGTTGTTTAAAATTGTATGTTCTATCTGAATCATGAAAGAAAATGTTTGTGTTTTATGTCTTGTTAAGAAGTGAGAAAGGGAAATTGTATATGTCAGCTTTGGTTGGATTCCCAGTATTGATCCCAATAAAAAAATACTGCTGTGTGCGTTCCATGGCCAAATCAATTCTATATTGTAATCAATCGAAAAGCATGCTTTTCTGGTGAACTGCTGGTGCAATGCCGCCCCCTGTAGATTCGGGGCCAATCGGCCGCTAGCAGGGGGTGTCAATCAACCTGATTGTATAGGATTGGGCGGATTGATGTCCACAGCCCCAGTGGCAGCAGACCAGTTAAGGAGCAGCGGTCTTAAGACTGCTGCTTTATAACTGCTGTTTCCGGCTCGCGTGGAGACAGGGGCATCAGGAGCCTTACGGACCTTGATAAATTGGCCCCTAAGTGCTATTTCATTGTCTTGTTATCATGCATTTGTTGATTATGCAAATCTACTGTATTCACTAGTCCTTTAAAGGGACACTCAAGTCAAAATAAACGTTTATGATTCAGAAAGATCAAGCAGTTTTAAGACACTTTCCAATTTACTTCCATTATCACATTTTGCCCAGTCTTTTTATATTTACACTTTCTGGGGGAAAAGATCCTACTGAGCATGTGCACAAGCTCACAGGGTATACGTATACTAGTCTGTGATTGGCTGATGTCTGTCACATGATACAGAGGGCCATAAAATGGGAGAAATACATAAATTGGTCAGAAAAAAATCTATTGCTTATTTGAAATTCAGACAATGTGACAAATCATTGTCTTTTTATTGTGCACTTGTTAAATGTGCAATTCTACTGCATTAATTGCTCCTTTAAGCAAAGTGGCCGATGTGATTGACTGAAAATTCAACTGTTCAGTCTTAAACCATGTTCCTACAAAACACCAATACCACATTTTGACAAAAGTGCTGAGTTTCCTAATTGGTGGTCAGTTTGCCGTCAATTAACCGCGGTCCTGTTTATGTTCTAATCTGTCAGCCAGATATTCTTTGCATCATATTTTATTCTGTAAGTTCGTTATGAATCTTTTCAGCTGGCGCTTGAACAGCAGCAATGATTGATAGCACCCACAACTGTACAGCTGTAAAAACAAATCTCATAACTACCTGTGATTACACCGAATATTAGCAGGAAAACAATTCTAATTAAACTGCTTGTACAACATTGTGTCAACATTTTGTACTTTGTGTATAGTTTATTATTTAATATCATTTTATTATCCTTACCTAATTAGCTTTTAACAAGAAAAATAAGAGGTTGAAAAAAAATGAAGAAAATTTAGGTTAGCCAGAAAAATATTTCTGCCAAATATTTAAAAATACAGAAATATTGGTCCAGTTTATGATGGGGAAGTTATATTGTGCCGCGTCATGATAATAATTTATTTATTTATTAATCAATCTAATTCTGTTAATCAAAACATATGGCTTCCACTATTTTTCTCTCTCTCTCCAGGGAAAAAAAACATGCGCCTAGATTACGAGTTTTGCATTAGAGGCTGTGCGGTGCTAACGAGCAGTTTAAGCTCACCGCTCACTTACAGACAGCGCTGGTATTACGAGTTTTTAGAAACCCGGCGTTAACCGCAAAAAAGTGAGCGAAGAGCAAAATTTTGCTCCACATCTCACCTCAATACCAGCGCTGCTTACGTTAGCGGTGAGCTGGTAAAACGTGCTCGTGCACGATTTCCCCATAGGAATCAATGGGGGAGAGACGGCTGAAAAAAAACCTAACACCTGCAAAAAAGCAGCGTAAAGCTCCGTAATGCAGCCCCATTGATTCCTATGGGGAAAGAAAATTTATGTCTACACCTAACACCCTAACATGAACCCCGAGTCTAAACACCCCTAATCTTACACTTATTAACCCCTAATCTGCCGCCCCCGACATCGCCGACACCTACATTATATTATTAACCCCTAATCTGCCGCTCCGGACACCGCCGCTGCCTACATTATACTTATGAACACCTAATCTGCTGCCCCCAACATCGCCGACACCTACATTATATTTATTAACCCCTAATCTGCCGCCCCCAATGTCGCCGCAGCCTAACTACACTTATTAACCCCTAATCTGCCGCCCCCAACATCGCCGCCACTATAATAAACATATTAACCCCTAAACCTAAGTCTAACCCTAACCCCCCCTAACTTAAATATAATTTAAATAAATCTAAATAAAATTACTATCATTAACTAAATTATTCCTATTTAAAACTAAATACTTACCTATAAAATAAACCCTAAGCTAGCTACAATATAACTAATAGTTACATTGTAGCTAGCTTAGGGTTTATTTTTATTTTACACTATTTTGTTTTACACTACAACTCCGTAGCATAAAACTCTTAACTAAAGTGCTAAAAAGTACACTAACACCCATAAACTACCTATTAACCCCTAAACCGAGGCCACCCCACATTGCAAACACTAAAATAAATATTTTAACCCCTAATCTGCCGAACCGGACATCGCCGCACTATAATAAATATATTAACCCCTAAACCGCCACACTCCCGCATCGCAAACACTAGTTAAATATCATTAACCCCTAATCTGCCGGCCCTAACATCGCCCCCACCTACCTACATTTACTAACCCCTAATCTGCCGCCCCCAACATCGCCGCCACTATATTAAATGTATTAACCCCTAAACCTAAGTCTAACCCTAACCCCCCTAACTTAAATATAATTTAAATAAATCTTAATAAAATTACTATCATTAACTAAATTATTCCTATTTAAAACTAAATACTTACCTATAAAATAAACCCTAAGCTAGCTACAATATAACTAATAGTTACATTGTAGCTAGCTTAGGGTTTATTTTTATTTTACAGGCAAGTTTGTATTTATTTTAACTAGGTACAATAGTTATTAAATAGTTATTAAATAGTTATTAAATAGTTATTAACTATTTAATAACAACCTAGTTAAAATAAAGACAAATTTACCTGTAAAATAAAACCTAACCTAAGTTACAATTACACCTAACACTACACTACAATTAAATTAATTACATTTAAATACAATTATCTAAAGTACAAAAAAAACACTAAATTACAGAAAATAATAAAGAAATTACAAGATTTTTAAACTAATTACACCTAATCTAATCCCCCTAACAAAATAAAAAAAGCCCCCGCAAAATAAAAAAAAAACCCTACCCTACACTAAATTACAAATAGCCCTTAAAAGGGCCTTTTGCGGGGCATTGCCCCAAAGTAATCAGCTCTTTTACCTGAAAAAAAAATTACAATCCCCCCCCCAACATTGAAACCCACCACCCACACAACCAACCCTACTCTAAAACCCACCCAATACCCCCTTAAAAAAACCTAACACTAACCCCCTGAAGATCACCTTACCGGGAGATGTCTTCACCCAACCGGGCTGAAGTTTTCCTCCAGACGGGCAGAAGTCTTCATCCAACTGGGCAGATGTGGTTCTCCAGACGGACAGAAGTCTTCATCCAGATGGCATCTTCTATCTTCATCCATCCGGTCTGGCGCTGATTGGGTCCATCTTCAAGACATCTGACGCGGAGCATCCTCTTCTTTCCACGGCCGACAACTGAATGAAGGTTCCTTTAAATTACGTCATCCAAGATGGCGTCCCTTCAATTCCGATTGGCTGATAGAATTCTATTTTTTTAATTATTTAATTATTTAATTATAGTGTAGTGTTAGGTATAAATGTAACTTAGGTTAGGTTTTATTTTACAGATAAATTTGTCTTTATTTTAACTAGGTAGTTATTAAACAGTTAATAGCTATTTAATAACTATTCTACCTAGTTAAAATAAATACAAAGTTGCCTGCAAAATAAAAATAAACCCTAAGCTAGATACAATGTAACTATTAGTTATATTGTAGCTAGCTTAGGGTTTATTTTATAGGTATTTAGTTTTAAATAGGAATTATTTAGTTAATTGTAGTAATTTTATTTAAATTCTTTTTATTGAATCTGTATTTTGAGTACAACAATTATATATCAAGCAATAATTACAGAATATCACATCTCGCATATCTGAAGCAGTTTTACAGACTCAAAATTTTTTGTAGTGAAACGAATTAAACAGGGTATGAGTTAAAATATAAACAAAGATTTAAAGGTATTTTGAACTTTCTATTCAATCTCAAGACAAAAGCGGTATAGTATGTGAGAGTTATTAGGATGACAATTTGCTATTTGCTCCAAAGGGCTGGTCTTAGAATATCTTCCCACTTAATAGCTAATTAAGGGTTATGTCTCCTATAATCGTCCCAGATAGCTTGTAACATAATAAAACATTCTGTATTACCCTTTTTAAAAGCTGAGTACTCCTCAAGTTCTAGCAGTTCCGTAACCTTATCTCTCCACATTGTCAGAGACGGAACATCCTTTGATTTCCACATTTTAGCTATTAACATCTTACAATTATTAGTAAATATTCTGAATAGTGGAATAAGGTGTTTGGAGGGTAGGTGGGTAGATTTGTTTAGTAACCAAACTAGAGGATCGTGGGGTAGGGTCACCTGTAGGATACGTTCTGCTTCTTAAATTATCTCATACCAGTAGTGGTTTAATCGGGAACACCACCACCACATATGTCCCATCCCACTCCCAACATGGCCACATCTCCAGCATTTGTTACTAACTTTAGGGTATAAACTATGTAATTTTCGGGGTGTTAGGTACCAGCAGTGTAAAATTTTATAATTAGTTTCAAGTATTGATGCCGCGGATGAGGCTCTTTTCGTATTTAAAAAATATATTGGACGCTGTTTGTGGGAGGATAATAATTCCCAACTCTCTTTCCCACATTTCAATAGAATATGGTAAATTGCCCGGGGGTAGTTGAACAACAATTTTATAGATAGCGGAAAGAGAGTGCCTTATAGGGGTGTTGGATAGGTATAGTTTCTCTAAGTTGGTGAGCGGGCGGACCATGTTGTTTCTATGTTTATGGGTGTATATGTAGTGATGTAATCTCCTATAGGAATACCAATTTCTCGTCCAGTCCTGTCCCCTTTCTATGAGTTGATCTTGAGTGCAAATAGATTCATTAGTCGTTACATGATAAATAGAAATATCTTTCATCGTCTGGTCTGTTAAGTTTAGGTGGGCTCGAGGAGACAAAGAGAAATCGGGGTTATAGCATAGTGATGTCAAGGGGCTCGGGTTGGATGACAAGCATGGGTAGAGTTTAGTGGCCGAGTCCCATTGATAGACCGTTTCTTTAGTAATGGGGTTAGTTATTGATTTAGTTATCTCGTGTAAGTCTGGTCTCCAGCATAGACTGGCTAATGGGAAGTCAGGTGACATATCGCTTTCTAGTCGCACCCATCTCCTCTGAGTCATCCCCACCCTCCAGTCCAGTATTTTCTGCAGGTGGATGGACTTTCTATAGATTTCTAGATTTGGCAAACCAAGTCCACCTTGTGGTCTCAGAAGGAGCATGGTGTTTTTGTTGATTCTTGACGGCTTTTTTTGCCACACGAAGGAACTAATTAAGTTTTGTATCTGGGGAAGATATTTAGGGGGTAGGGGGATTGGTAGTGCTTCCATAATGTAGAGAAGCCTAGGAAAGATATTCATTTTTATGGTGTTTATACGGCCCCACCAGGATAGTGTCTTAGAGCACCAGGATGATAGGTCACTCATAATTGTAGTTTTAATTGGGAGATAATTAACCTGATAGATCTTGTCATAGGAGTCCGGTAAGTATATACCTAGATATTTCATTGCACCCCTACACCACCTATACGGGCAACTATCCTTGATTGATTCCACTACGCTCTCTGTAAGGTTGAAAACTATTACCTCAGATTTGCCTTGATTTATTAGGAAGTTTTTTAGATTATGAAAGGTGGAAAACTCTTCTAACAGCGGCAGAATTGATTTCTCGGAGTTAGTTAGGGTAAAGAGGATATCATCCGCGAACAGAGATAACTCATATACTTCTTGCCCTATTGTTACACCTGTTATTTCTACATTGTTCCTGATCTTGGTGGCCAGGGTTTCAATAAAAAGGGCAAAGAGCAAGGGCGAGAGGGGGCATCCCTGGCGTGTGCCATTTTTAATTTCTAGGGAGGGTGAGAGGGTGCCATTAACTGATATTCGGGCGTTGGGATGTGTATATAGGGCAAATATGCGATTTAAGGTAGTGGGACCAAAGCCAAAGGCCTCCAGTGAAGCTCTTAAGAATGACCAATTATCACGGTCGAAAGCCTTTTCGGCATCTGTTGAAATCAGCGTAGCTGGGATATTTTTATTTGTGATGTGCCAGATTAGGTGTATATTTCTAACTGTATTGTCCCTTGCCTCACGGCCAGGGACAAAACCTACCTGGTCGTTGTGTATGAGGTCAGGGAGGAATCGATTTATATGGTTAGCTATTATTTTTGCGAAAATCTTTAAGTCTGTGTTAATAAGCGAGATCGGGTGATAATTTGCTATTTGATCTGTAGGCTTGTTTGGCTTGGGGATAACTGAGATATATGCTTGGAGTGAGGATGGGGGAAAGACTTCATTTTCGTCAATACTTCTATAATAACGTAATAGATATGGGGTCAATAATTCCTTAAATTGCAAATAGTAGGCGTTTCCATAGCCGTCTGGTCTTGGGGCCTTACCTCTGGGGAGGGAGGAGATAACCGTGAGTATCTCCTCCTCTGTATATTGGGCATCTAACTCGTCTTGTTGTTCTGTAGAGAGTTTGGGGAGATTGAGGTTAGATAGATCATTTGAAATTGCGTCTGGATTAGGGTCATCTAAATTTTGTCTTATATTATACAGGTCGTTATAGTATTCCCTAAAAGCTAACGCTATGTCAGTAGTATTTGCTTTCACGTCACCCGTAGTCCCCCGTACCATCATTATATGTTGTTTATTTGTCCTTCTCTTCAGTTGCCATGCCAGCATCCTCCCCTGTTTATTAGCCCCCTCATAGTAAACCTTCTTGAGGTATAGAGCCCTGTTTTTAGCTTCAGTGCCCATGAGGAGGTGAAGCTGGTTCCTTTCATGTGTTATGCTGTCTAGCAGTGATGTATTGGTAGGATATATTTTATGTAGGTCTTGTAGCTTGCCTAGGTCTTCTAGAAGGGAATTAAGGTATGTGTTCTGTTGCTTGAGCTTAGCAGCTTTAAGAGCCATCATTTCTCCTCTAATAACGCATTTATGGGCATTCCAGATATTATGTATGTCTGTGTCTTGGGTATCGTTATATTTGAAGTACTCAACTAGTGATTTTTGTACTTGTGCATAGACCAGGGGATCTCTAAGAAGGGATTCGTCAAACCTCCAATTAGCAGCAGAGGGGGGCAGGGAGGGCCATTGGAACTGACAACTGATTTTGCCGTGGTCAGACCAGGTTATGGGGTAGATATTAGTGGAAGTGACATGTGATAAGTTAGTGATGTCTGTAAAGAAATAATCGATCCTTGTATACAGTTGATGGGGGTTAGAATAAAAGGTGTAATCTTTCCCATCTGGGTGTTAAAGTCTCCAAGTATCATGTATGGCTAATTGGGCAAGAGATTGTTTAATATGCCTTAGCGTTAGAAGGCACTGAGGATGTGCCTGTGGAACAATCAATTAAAGGGTCAAAAGCAAGATTAAAATCTCCGCCCAAAATCAAGCTGCCTCTAGAGACTTCTAGTATTTTCTTGCATAGGTGGTGAAAAAAGGGGACAGGGTCGGTATTGGGGGCATATATGTTTACGAGAGTTATGGGTTTATGGTATAGGAAACCTACCAAGATTATATACCTTCCTTCTTTATCTTTATGAGTAGAAGACAGACGGAAAGGTAGTCGTTTATTTATAAGGATCCCCACTCCATTATGTTTTGTGGCATGGGAAGAGAGATATATCTCTCCAAATTTTTTAAAACTACTTCTGGGTTCAGATCCCCTTTTAAAGTGGGTTTCTTGCAGAAAGAGGATATCCCTGTTACTTTTTTTATAGTCCCTAAGGGCCATTGACCTTTTTTGGGGGCTATTAAGTCCCTTGGTATTGTGGGAAATAAACTTAATATTCAACATCGAGTTTGTCATTTAACCATATGAGAGAGCGCTTGGGAGCAAATTATTATAGCTTTACCAGTTCTTTGTCTTTGCCTATGAACTTTGTCTGAGATTGAACTAGACCACTGAATATTGAAAATGACAACACAACAAAAATGAACATAACTAAACAAACAATAATGTTTATCAAACAGAACATTTGTAAGAAGTGTACTAAACATTCTATAATACACCTTACTAGGGGGGGGGGGGGTGAAATACAGCCTAACATTCTCTCTTGTAGCTAAGAATCACATAATTTAGAATACAGAATAGACAATAGGTATATTATATTATATATTTTATATTTCCCTCCGGAGGGGATTATATTATTAAAGAGGTATGGGGCGGAGAGGTCCCGTCTAACAGGAAACTTTCTTTTACCATTGTGCCTCTTCCTTACTATCTTATGATGTAGGAGGGGAGTGACTTCTCCATGGGGGGTCAAGTGCTCTATGTGATTGTTAGCGCATGTTACAAGGGAGATCTCAGGGTAGCGACTATGTTAGGTATACTGTTAAATCTTATAACGTCTTTTGTTATGGTTTGTGATTATATACTATGTGAGCAAGATTAGTTCTAAGGAGTGTCTTACACCAGATCTAGCATGAGGCTATCCTATACTGTGTTACGGCTATGCCTTATGGGTGTGGAAGACATGGCAGATTATCACCTTCTTATCATCGCCAATATTTCTAGACTATTACATGACGGTTACTTAAAATGACTATTGTTGATAGGTTGTATAGATCAGTATGGTGTGGATAAGGATTCATGGTAACAGCATTTCACTGGTATAACTCGTTATAAACATAACAATTTGAACTAAAACATTAAAGCATGCAGAGATCATATAGCATTACTTAATACAAACATATACATTATGTTACCAGAACATGTCCCTCTGTTTTCCATTGTCGATCTAGGCTCCCATAAAACTGTGGGAGACCGTCCTAGCAGGAAAACAAAAGAAAGGAGGGAATAAAAAGAATTCCTAACATAACATAACAGTTAGAGTCAGGATCGTAATTTCCCTGGAGGTCAGTCCTTAGTTCAGAGTCAGGGAAACGAGCTGGTAAGTACAGGGTGAATTGTTGCCCACAAATGTATCATCTCATGTGGACAATGAGTTTGCTTCTGGATGGTGAGGCCCTGTCCTCCTCCTCTTTGGTTGAACTCTATGCCACAGCTGCCTTTGGTCTCTTGAATGCGATGGGCCAGGGTCCTCAGTTGCCGCCAAGGGGTTAAGTACCTTTTCGTTTGGTGGGGTAAACTTGAGGTTGAGGGACTTGGACAGCTGATCGAGGTCAGTAAAGTCCTTATATATGATCTGGGATCCGTTATGATTTATTATTAGGCTGAACGGGAAACCCCATCTATATCTGATGTGATGTTCCTGTAAGATGCTTGTAATGTACTTGATCTCTTTTCTTCTTTGGATCGTATAAGGGCTGAGGTCTTGATAAACTTGCAATGAGTGGCCCTCATATGTGATAGATTGACGAGTTCTAGCTGCCTGCCAAATAGCATCTTTTGTGGTAAATCGCAGGAATCTGATTATCACATCTCGTGGCGGCAAAGGAGGTCTGGGTAGAGGGCGCAACGCTCTGTTGGCCCTGTCTATGTCCTCATTTGATGGGGGTGAGGAGTTAGGGAGAAGGTGTTGAAAAAATCCTTTAAGATAGGCTTTTAACTGCTCCTGCGGGACATCTTCAGGGATACCACGAATTTGCAGGTTATTCCTGCGTCCCCGGTTGTCTAGATCCTCCACTTTGTCTTGGAGTCCTGAATAGAAATTTGGTGGGTATTAGAGCTGACAAGGTTGTTCAGTGTTTCCTGGCCCTCCTCTAAGTATTCAATCCGTCCACCCATCTCATTGAGGTCTTTCTTTAAATCTCTTAACTCTTCTTTAATAAAAGATTTTAGTGATTCCAAATAAGTCTTTGAGGGCAGTGATGCCAGCTTTACCTGTATGGCCTGTAAGGAGTCTTGCTGTGTGTTACGTGGCTCTTGGGGACTGGGCCCTCCAGACATATCAGCACTTCCCTGGGATGAAGCTTGGGTGGACTCTGTAGCCTGAAAAAAGGCAGAGACTGAGGGAGTCTGCTGTGATATTTTTGCAGATTTGTCTGGCCTTTGCCCCTTCTTTGGGGTCATTATGTCGCTCTGTAAGCAGTGTAGGGGCCAATTACAGGCCAGGTCTGGCTAAGTCCGCTTCTCCCTGTGTCTAATGTGCTTAAAAATTATTGTGAAGGGGTCTTGTAAGATACAAACAGGAGATGGCACATAAAATGTGGGAGTTATTTTAAATGCACCTTGATAGATGTTGGGCTGGCAGTAGCAGGAATAGGACCGGACCTCTTATTGTTAATACTGTCTGATTGGTAACCCCGGCAATTATAAATAAACTTTGCACAGTTATTAGTTATGGGTCTGTGTCGTTGAGTGACTGCGGTAGGCACCCCTGATAGCACAGATACCTTTTCTTTCTGCCGCCGCTGCAGAGTCCTTTATCCACGTGGGGAACAGGTGCGGCCTAATGGGGTAGAGCCGCAACAGGCAGTCAGGAGAGTACGTCTTACCCAAGCGTCCACCTTGTGTCCACACCAGTGTTAAACTGTGTCTTTATACCAGCATGACGATATCCTGGCCGTGGACACTGGGGTGAGTAGGCGACCGGACCCCCTGTAGCTTTAAATGGCGGTACTCTCCGGTGCGGCTAGCGGATCTGCAAATCACCTCCGACACTGTGTATCCAAAGGTCAGGGAAAACAATCCGCCTAGCTTACTGTAGCCCTCCGGAGTCCTTTTATATCTGTTAGGACTGGCCTTTGTCCATCTAGGTTAAGTGAGAGAGTCAGCTGACACGGAGCTTCTCTAAAATGCAGCCATGTCCCAGCACAGCTTGGCTCCGCCCCCTAATTGTAGTAATTTTATTTAGATTTATTGTAATTATATTTAAGTTAGGGGGGGTTAGGGTTAGACTTAGGTTTAGGGGTTAATACATTTAATATAGTGTCGGCGATGTTGGGGGCGGCAGATTAGGGGTTAGTAAATGTAGGTAGGTGGCGGCGATGTTAGGGCCGGCAGATTAGGGGTTAATAATATTTAACTAGTGTTTGCGATGCGGGAGTGTGGCGGTTTAAGGGTTAATATATTTATTATAGTGCGGCGATGTCCGGTTCGGCAGATTAGGGGTTAAAATATGTATTTTAGTGTTTGCAATGTGGGGTGGCCTCGGTTTAGGGGTTAATAGGTAGTTTATGGGTGTTAGTGTACTTTTTAGCACTTTAGTTAAGAGTTTTATGCTACGGCGTTGTAGTGTAAAACTCTTAAATACTGACTTTTAAATGCAGTACCAGTCTTGACAGGAGAGGGTGTACCGGTCACTTTTGGTCAGACTCGTAATACCGGCGCTATGCAAGTCTCATTGAAAATATAGGATACGCAATTGACGTAAGTGGATTTGTGGTATTTCCAAGTCTGGCCAAAAAAGTGAGCGGTACACCTGTACCTTCAAGACTCGTAATACCAGTGGGCGTTAAAAAGCAGCGTTGGGACTGGCCAACGCTGCTTTTTAACCCTAACGCACAACTCGTAATCTAGGCCATGGATTTTTAACTGTTGATACCTTCATTACATTTGTAATGCAGATTACATTTCTAAAATTAATTTATCTTCACAGATATTTTATCTTAATTAATTTGAAAATAAAAAAATAAAAAACTTTAAGTAAGGTTTGTTTAATTAACATTAGCTTCCTATAAAAATTAATCCTGTTGTAATTTAAAGAAAACAACATTATATATATATATATATATATATATATATATATATATATGTCTGTGTGTGTGTATGTGAATATATGTGTGTGCGCATATGAATGTGAATATGTGTGTATGTATATATATATGTATGTAAGTATGTGTGTGCATGTGTGTGTGTCTGTGCATGTATGTGAATATGTGTGTGTGTGTGCTTGTAAGTAAATATGCTTTTGTGTGTCCCCGTGAGTGTGTTCTGACAAGAAATTGTACATGAAAGGTACATATAAGTCAAAATTAAAATGTCATGGTTCAGATAGAGCATACAATTAAATTGACCAATTTTACTTATTTTTCTTTGTATATTTTGTTGAAAAACATTGTTGTGTAGGCTTAGGAGAAGTGATATGCAGTAATGGAAGCTATCTGGCAATTGGTGGCTACATAAATATGCCTCTTCATTGGCTCACCATACTCACCTGGGTGGTAACGCCGCTCCTGGCCCTGGTGAGATGCCAAAGCCTTCTACCCCAGCCTCAGCGCCCTACATGAATAAATGCCAGGGCCAGGTTCCTTCCTTCAGCTGCTTTTCTAGGCGAGAGGACTCAGGTGTGGGAGTTCCTATAAAAGCTCACTGAGTTATTTCTTAACTTCCTTGTTCCTGGAGTATGGCAAACTTATCTTGCACCTGCATATGCTCTCCTGGTTCCAGAGACCAATCATACTTACCTGCCTATGCTCATCTTGTTCCAGAGACCAAACATACTTACCTGTTAACTGCATATGCTCACCTTGTTCCAGAGACCAATCATAATTACCTTTCACCTGTGTATGCTCATCTGGTTCCTGAAAAACAAGCAAACTTACCTGATACCTGCATATGCTCACCTTGTTCCTGAAGCTGTGCCTGCTGTACCTATCTGGTATCCCGTGACAGTCTCACCAACTGTACCCGCTGGGTATCCTGTGCCTAGTGAGAATCCTGTGTCTACTATACCAGTGACAGCCTTCCTCAAATCAGCTTTCCCTACTGCACATACTTGGTATCCCATGACAGACTTCCCAACAGTACCCGCTGGGTAACCTGTGCCTGCTTAGAATTCTGTGTCTACTATACTGGTGATAGCGTTCTTCAAACCAGCTGTGCCTACTGTACCAACTTGGTATCCCATGACAGTCTCACTAACAGTATCCGCTGGATATCCTGTGGCTGCTGAGAATCTTGTGTCTGCTATACCAGTAACAGCTTTCCTCAAACCAGCTGTGCCTGCTGTACCTACCTGGTATCAAGTGACAGTCTCAACAACAGTACCCGCTGGGTATCCTGTGCCTGCTCAAAAATCTTGATGTCACAGAGACCCAGACACACCCAGAGGGTGTGGTAAGCTGAGCTTAAAGCTAAAGCACTTCTAACATATAATGGTGAAACAATGTTAGTGCAAAGATACAGTAAACGCTGTAGTAATCTTAACATCCCCTTTTTTATCAAAAAATATTTTTTTATAAATAAAAAAATAAAGAACGGACAGTGGATAATATTGTAGCATACAACAAGTAATAGACATACATTTTTATCACTAAACCATACACTTGAATTTAGAACAGTTTATCTCTATAGTCTATGTGCACAAGACCTAGGTCACAGCCTAGATTTTAGTCACAGTTATGTTTTTTGCGATAAATCCGCCTTCAGATTAGGTCATTCCTTGCTGTATAATCTGAATCCTGGCATTGCCATCTGGAAGGTGACCTTCTCTGTCTAGAGGGCCGTAGAGTATATGGTTCAGGAGCAATTGTCTGTAGAGGAGTACCCAAAGGTTGTTGATCACCTGTGATATTTTGTTGTTGGACAGAATAATTCTGAGGTTGATCTATTTCATTTGTGTTCACTGTATTTTCATCCACAGAAGACTCAGGTGGGCACCATACTCCATGCCAAATATCCTACCATCCGAATCCTTGGATATTTGTGTAGCTGGTTGAGATCTATGTCTCATGTTTTCTACAACAACTGTACCACCAGCTTGTAGTTGAACTTTTAACATTCTGTTGCTCATGCCTTGTATTATGACAGCTGGAATCCATTTATTCTGGCCACGGTAGTTTCTTACCCATACTCTGTCATGAAGAACAAATGCTGAAACACTAGAAGTGTTCAACTCTTGTTTGGGGTGTTCTGGTCTAACTTTATCCAGTGGAGTTCTCAGGCGTCTTCCAAACATTAACATTGCAGGTGATAGCTCAGTAGTGGCATGGGGAGTGTTTCGATAGTTAAACAAAAAGTTAGAAATGTAGTTTGGATTAAATTTTGATTTGTGAGAGACAGCTAAGTGATGTTTTAAAGTTTTAATCTTTCAGCCTGTCCATTAGATGCTGGAAAATATGGAGCCGTCTTACAGTGTTTGATGTTATTTGAAGCTAGAAAAGTTTCAAATTCCTGTGATATGATTTGTGGACCATTGTCTGAGACTAAAGTCTGTGTCAGTCCAAATCTTGCAAACATACTGGAAAGAACAACAATGGTTTGTTGTGTTGTAGTACTTGACATTTTAACTACTTCTGGCCACTTCGAATGAGCATCCACAGCCACCAAATACATTCGTCCATCCACTGGTCCTGCAAAATCAACATGGATTCTTGTCCAAGGTTCATTCGGCCATAGTCAAGTTTTTGAGGCGTCCTTGCTGGGATTCCGCTGTGTCTGTGCACATGCATTGCAAGCAGCTACATAAGAAGCAATATCTGTATCCAATTTAGGCCACCAAAAATATTCTCGTGCTCTTGGCTTCATTTTTTCTACACCCTGATGTGAGCTGTGTAGTAACTTTAATGCTAATGTTTGCAGTAAAGTTGGAATTATCACTCATGATCCCCATAACAGACAGCCTGAGTCATGCACAAATTCCTTCTTCCTTGTAAAATATGGCTGAAGGTCAGAGCGAACTGCTTTAGGCTACCCATGTTGAACAAAGGACTTAATTTCCTGTAAGGTAGAATCAGAGCATGTGTAAGTAGCAATCACCTTGGAATTTGGATTTAAAGGCTGTGGAGGGGTTTCTATAATTTCAGAAGATGCTGTCATGTGATGTACCATTGGTAATCTTGAAAACATATCCACATTCGTATGATCAGTATGGCATCGATATTTAATGGAATAGTTGTAA
Source organism: Bombina bombina (assembly GCF_027579735.1). NCBI lineage: Eukaryota > Metazoa > Chordata > Amphibia > Anura > Bombinatoridae > Bombina > Bombina bombina. The sequence continues at coordinate 129,959,859 of NC_069506.1, forward strand.
GCCGCAAGCTGAAGTGCATAGCGCTGAAGTCGAGCAGCTGTTGTGTTGGCGATACCCTTCTGAGGGTGCAGAATGGACAAAAGTGGTTTATGATCCGTGATCAGAGTAAAAGGTCTGCCATATATATAAATGTGGAATTTCTTCACAGCTTAAATTATTGCTAAAGCTTCCCGATCAATCTGGGCATAATTTCTCTAAGATGGAGTTAGAGATCTGGACGCAAAAGACACAGAACGTTCAGAACCATTGGGGATAATGTGTGAAAGTACTGCACCAAAACCTTATGGTGAAGCATCACAGGCTAGTACCAAAGGCTTCTTAAGGTCATAGTGGACAAGAAGTCTTGATTCCAGAAGAAGTTGCTTAGAGCATTCAAATGCACGTGTACATAAGTGAGTCCAGGCTCACTGTTTTTTACTATTTAAAAGGTGGTGTAGTGGATATAGTAAATGAGCCAAATTTGGTAAAAATCCGTAATCATAATTGAACATCCCCAAATAAGAATGTAGCTGGGATACTTTAACAGGGGTGGGAGCATGAACCAGCGCTTTCACTTTTTCAGCAGTTGTGTGTAGACGAGTCTTGTCCACTACATGTGCACAATATTCTAAACTCTCACAGAAGAACTCACACTTTTCCATAATAACTTTCAGTCCGAATTCCTGTAGGCGCTGTAAAACAGCTTCAACATTGGCTTTATGAGCAGCAGCATTTTCACCAGTGATAAGCATGTCATCTATCATACAGTGGGTATGTGGAATACCTGCCAGGATCTCATCCATTATCCATTGTCACACTGCAGATGCTGGGGCAATTCCAAACACCATGCATGTATACTGAAAAAGTCCTTTGTGAGTGTTGATAGTTAACAGGTGTCTGGATGTACCTCTAACTGTAAGTAGGCTTGATGCAAGTAAATTTTTGTAAATTTTCCACCACCTGCCAGAGAACTAAACAATTCTTCAATCCGTGGTAAAGGATACTGATCAACAAGTAATTGAGGGTTAAGGCCCACTCTGAAATCTCCACAGATGCGAATGTCCCCATTTTTTTTTTCTGACAGGAACTATTGGGGAAGCCCATTCACTGCTAGAAACTGGAACAATAATCCCCTGATTTTGTAGTCTGTCTAGTTCTGCTTCTATTTTAGGTTTAAGTGCAAATGGTACAACACTTGGTTTACAAAATTTTGGAATAGCATTTTCTTTTAAGTGAAGCTGAATCTGCTTGCCTTTCACTAAACCTAGGATCCCATTAAATACAGTCTTATATTTGTGCTTTAGTGAATTAATCCAAGTAGAATTTGAATTGCCACTTTGGTCCAGTAGTTTATTAAAGCTTAACGCAATATTGTTAAGCTATTCGAATAAGGGGGACTTTAATTCATCAATTTTTACAATCTTAGCAATAAATCCCAAACTATACCTTTTTAAACTCTATTTTTATGTCGCGCTTCCTCCGCCCACGATGTTGTCACTCATTATTGGAATGAATGACAGCTACTCTAGCTAATCCGCATTTACCCCCGGGGCGTTCAACCCCTTTTTCGATACGTCATGCGCTTCTTCCGCGCATGCGTTTGAAAATGTTGTCCCATACTAGAAGCGCATGTGCTTCTTCCAAAAAATTATATATGAGCAAGAAATTAGCAATTATTTAGGCTACATAGAAAATATGGCTGTAATTTAGGTTTTGTTTTATATTAATTAATTTAATAATAGATGGGTATATGGTTTTAGGATCGAGATGAGGAGGCATCACTTAAATTATGCGCATGCTCAGAACAAAATGCTGAACGGGTGCGCGCTTAACATATACATATAGAGCAGTTGGGACCGCTCTATACGTCACATGTGAAGAACAAGGAAGTGCCGGGTGGGAGGAGGAAGATATAAATCAGAATAAAGTATGTCATTCAAATATATAATCAATCGTAATTTTTCTAAAAAAATAAACTTAGAGGTTATGATACAGATGGGTAAAACAGTAATTAGGCATCAGCTGATGTAAAAAAAAATTACATTCACTTTAAGAGGTAAATGTTGTGGTAACTTTGGCATGCCCAATGTTTGGATCCAGGATCTACCAAACAAAGGTGGTCCTCCTTTAGGTAAAATGTAGAGGTGTAGTTTTTAGTTATACCAATTAATGTCACTGTAGGTGATACACACCCAATAGGCTTTATTATTTCATTTGAATATGTTTGCATGATTGAACAATTGGTTGCCTTAGTCCCAGGCGGTTCCAATCAGCAGCTGTAATAACAGAGACTGCTGCTCCTGTATCAACTTCCATAATGAGAGGTTTACCATCTATATACAGCTTTGCTTTCAGTTCTGGCACTTTATTTTCAAGGCTGTAGATCTGTAATGTGTATAATGGTATGTCTTCCTCTGAATCTGTGTGTAGTGTATCTACTTGCACATGAAAACCTGCACATGACTTGCTGCCTTTCTTACTTTTATCTCTGTCTAAGGAACTTCTGCACACTCTCTTTATATGACCAATCTTCCCACCCCCATAGCAGGTGCTGTTCTTAAACCTGCAGGTATTTGCTGGGTGATTTTTATCACCAGATATGTAACATGCTGTCTGTGGCCCTTGTTTAGCTGGATACTGTTTATTTAGGTGCATGCTTTGTATGAAAAACATCTACTTCTTTTTACTTATCACAAACTGCTTGTGCTGGGGTCTGGAGCATTTGTGCATCTTTAGTAGCAAGTTCCATGACTGTAGCTATATCTATAGCACGCTTTAGTGTTAATTCATCCTCTGCTAATAGTCTCTTTTGTACTGTACAGTCCATAAGTTCAATAACAAACATATCACGTAAAGCAGTGTTTAAATAATCACCAAATCTGCAGCTACTTGCTAGTTTTTTTAAACTGATCACATAAGTTTTAATGTCCTCATGCTGCAATTGCTTGTGTTTGTAAAATGTAAAGCCTTCTGCTATCTCTAGAGGCTTAGGTAGGTAGTGGTCAGATAACAGGCAGATCAGGTCAGACAGAGGATTAGCATTAGGTTTATCTGGTGAGAGAATGCCCCTAAATGTAGTGTAAGCTGCTGAGCATATAGTTGTCAGAAACACAGCCAGTTGCTTATCAGCTCCTATGTTATTTGCTTTACAACATAGCTCAAACTGTTCAACCCATGTGTCCCATCTGTCTGTGTCTGGTACAAACACAGATAAGGTGCCAATAAGAGCCATTATAGGGTCAGACCACAGATCCTCGTCGCCAGCTGTTATGTTCTCTGTGTAGTCAGGATTAGAACATTCAGTTGTGTGCTGTTACCTTGCCTCAGATGTGTCTTGCATATATCACTGAGACTATGCAGCAGGTACTTCAGTCAAACTTATATTCAGCCACAACCACATGACTTCTTTACTAACAGGTTCATCAGTAAAAGTAAACATGGCTTTTAATGATGTCACAGAGACCCAGGCACACTCAAAGGGTGTGGTAAGCTGAGCTTAAAGCTTCAGCACTTCTAACATATAATGGTGAGACAATGTTAGTGCAAAGATACAGTAAAAGCTGCAGTAATCTTAACAAAAAGAGGCATGGCCGAGCAAAGCCGGCGAAAGGCGATATCTCTCCTATAGAAGCCAATGGGAGTGTGACGTCACCACCCGCCGGTTGTCTGAATTTTGCTGCAGCTGGGGCAGGCCCTATTTGAAGTGGGCCTACACAGCGCAGACAGTGTGCTCACTAAAACTAAAAATAGTTTCCGTGTAGGCACACTCCAAATATTTCCAGCGGGGACCTAAGTTTTAATACACCTACTCTAACTATCTCAGACAAGACAAACAAGGCCACTACCCTTTTTGCAACCTGCACTTCGTTGATTCAAACATATTGAACTGGTGTTGATGTGTCTAAATCAAAGTGCAGCCTACTCCCACTAGCACAGCCCCCTAATTCCCCTTGAACGCCTATAACTACATCACATCTAACTTACACTCCCCCTGCTCTGCCTCGCTACCTACCACCGACTGCCTACACCTACATCAGAGCCAACCTACACCCCCCCTGCACCGCCCAGCTAACTCCCCCTGATGGCCTGCACCTACGTCACGCCCAACCTACACGCCCCTGGAATGCCCAGATAAGTCCCTAATACCACCTAAACTTACGTAATGTCTAACCTACACTCCCCTGGAATGCCCCAGCTAACTCCCACATACTACCTACGCTACTGTATGAAAAATACCTCAGTATAATAAACTACACTAAACAGTAAACCTCCCTATTATAACTATAGGAGTTACGTCGCTACAACTATAATCAATGTTTAAATGATGTGTCACAGAGCTGCACTAAAAGACCGGCGGCTGACCGCCAAAGGGCCAGCAAAACCTCGCTGGCCTAGCCGGGCTCCTGGAACTCAACGCCAGACCAGAATTGAGCCCATGGTCGAGGCACCTAGGGATATCACTTGTCTGGGGGTGCTACTGCTACCTTCTGGGAGGAAAGGGAGACTGGAAATTGAAGTGTCCCCCATTACTCCCAGAAGGAATGATTTTAATCAGCCAATAGCAAGAAAGTATTTCATTTTAAATTCTTATTATCCTTTTCTATTATGCCGAAAAAAAGATTAATACTTTATTTAATTAAAAGGGGGTCATAAAATAGCTCAATTTTTGTTCCCCAAGAATTGAATGTCTTGAAAAATACAATAGTGACTATGATTTATGTAGAGCATTCCTGTTGGTCAACTGTTCCTACTGTCATGCCATAAGAAATTTGGAGATGTTGGATTTAGTAATTAATTTAGCTTACAAACATGTCATTACCTCTCAAAGAAACTTCATAGCAATCTCGGAAGATATCTAACTAAATATGTCCTAAGCTTCAACTTTGACTTGTAAAACTTTGGACAAGCTTCCCCAATCTTAATATTTAGCTCTCCAATTCTCTCCCACAGAGAAACTCTTCCTTCTCATTCGTACTGTTGTTTCTTTGATGATTTATATCAAGAATAAACAAAACACTTGTGAAGCTCAAAGGATGGAAAAGAGTTAAAGACATAAGTATTTTTGGAGTGATTTTCAGACATTAAATTCATTTTTAGCAGCAGCTGTGGAACTGAGAGGTAAAAGTTTAACATGTATGCAGATCATTATATTGTTTTAATATTTTTAATTATTGTTTTTAGCTTTTTTCATACAACTTTTTTAGATTAGCACCTAATACCCTTATAGAACTAAATAACAAAATGTTTGAATATCTGATTCAAATATTTAACAAAATGGTCTTCTTTGTCATCAATTAAGTGTATATTAAAGGGTAAATTGAGAGTACCACAATGCAGTAACATATACAATTTTTCCTAGATTATATCATATCTCCCAACATTTGTCACTTGGTATTAGGGACTCTGGGGTAGAGGGGGACCAATGTCATTTTGTGGATGGGTCCATGCCAGAGGACATAGTTGAGGTTGCATAGTGGACTAGATTGAGATTGCATCAATAGTAACCTACATCAAATAAATGTCAAAATAGTACAATGCTCACAGCTGTAAAGGTATTTATATATTTACTTGGACAGAAGGGCATTTTAATAACAAGAATTTCAGATTAAGTTTGTCTTAAAACACATTTGTCCAAGTGATCTAGCAATAAGAGGGAAATCACTGCTATAATACTAAGAGGATGATTAAGGGGGGTAGTTATCAACGCGTCTAATTTACCTGCCTTCGCCGGTTCAATACGCCCGCCTAAGCTCGCCTACCATCGCCGCCGCGGACCTGCAAAATTTTGCCTAAGTTATCAATAAATCTGTCAAAAAGCCGCGCACCAAGTACGGGGCGATGAGCAGCGGACTGTGAGAGTTATCACTCATCCGATCTCGCTGCTCTTCGGCTTTTTGACAGCTTTATTGCTAGCCTGTCACTAAGCACTCACAGTAAACTACACTGTTCTACCCCCTATACCGGCGTCCCCGGAGCCTCCCGCAACTAAATAAAGTTACTAACCTCTAAACCGCCGCTCCTAGACCCCGCCGCAACTCTTATAAATGTATTAACCCCTAAACCGCTGCTCCTAGACCCCGCCGCAACTCTTATAAATGTATTAACCCCTAAACCGCTGCTCCCGTACACCGCCGCAACCTACATTATACCTTGTAACCCCTATCCTGCCCCCCCTATACCGCCGCTCTCTATAATAAAGTTATTAACCCCTATCCTGCTGATCCCGGACCCCGCCGCAACTAAATAAATAGTTTAACCCCTAAACCGCCGCACCCGGACCCCGCAGCAACCTACATTATACCTAGTAACCCCTATCCTGCCCCCCCTACACCGTCGCCACCTATAATAAATGTATTAACCCCTATCCTGCCCCCCCCTACACCGCCGCCACTGTAATAAATTTATTAACCCCTAAACCTAAGTCTAACACTAAACCTAACACCCCCTAACTTAAATATTAATTAAATAAATCTAAATAATATTTCTATTATTAACTAAATGAATCCTATTTAAAAATAAATACTTACCTATAAAATAAACCCTAATATAGCTACAATATAAATAATAATTATATTGTAGCTATCTTAGGATTTTTTTTTTATTTTACAGGCATCTTTCAATTTATTTTAACTAGGTACAATAGCTATTAAATAGTTATTAACTATTTAATAGCTTACCTAGCTAAAATAAAGAGCAATTTACCTGTAAAATAAATCCTAACCTAAGTTACAATTACACCTAACACTACACTATACTTTAATAAATTATTCCTATTTAAACTAAATACTTACCTGTAAAATAAACCCTAAGATAGCTACAATATAATTAATAATTACATTGTAACTATTTTAGGATTTATGTTTATTTTACAGGTAACTTTGTATTTATTTTAGCTAGTTAGAATAGTTATTAAATAGTTATTAACTATTTAATAACTACCTAGCTAAAAGAAATACAAAATTACCTGTAAAATAAATCCTAACCTAAGTTACAATTAAACCTAACACTACACTATCATTAAATTAATTAAATAAATTAGCTACAAATAACTACAATTAAATACAATTACATAAACTAACTAAAGTACAAAAAATAAAAAAGCTAAGTTACAAAAAATAAAAAATATAAGTTACAAACATTTCAAACAGAAATGTCAAAAGCAGTAGGCGAAACGCGCGTCAGGCGTTCGCTCTGCTTCTCTGAACATGTTTAATTGTTGTGAACAAATAGAATTAATTTAATCTGTTGGCCGATTTCGGCATCTTTAGTTTAAAAACTTAGTTTTAAAAAACTTAGCGGGTTTTAGTGGGGTTTGATTCTCCATATAATTATGATGCTATAGTAGTTATCCTCGGGTTAAAAATTGAACTATTGTGACCAGTAAGGGAGCGGTTTTGTGGCGTGTGCACATTGCTCTCAAGGATAATACCATAAAGCCCTTTTTCTGATATGCAGTAATAAAATACATACGTATCTAACCTCACACTACCCAGCACCAAGTTTTTGAGCTAATTTATACAATTATAAAAGCTACGCTATTTTGGGATCCTTTTCCCTGTATTTGACTATGAGAAGCAACACACATTTTTTACTTTAATCCTGTGTTCCAGGGTAACACTGTACTAACGACGTTAACATTCAGTATGGGGTATAAGTAAACCAAACACGACCAGTAGGTGAGGTCTTTGCCTAATTTAAAACTAATAACTGTGAAACAACATATGGTTAATGCGCTGCTAAGTCTAAGCTAATTTATTTTGACTATTTCTGGGGGAATCCTGTGATATCCTCCAGGCAACCCCCCTATATTGATAATTGCTATATCTAAGCTTAACCCAGCTTTTTGAATAGAATTGTTGCTACACTACCTCACCATATGACTTCGTAAATCACATATAACTGTGTCATACCCTATCTAACCCTGCTTGGACCAGGATACAGTATTTTTATAACCTAATAATTTTCTTGATTTTAAAACTTATCTCTAGTATTGATGATGATTTAGATCATCATTTAGGGTATATGTCACTTATTTGACTAAACATTAATAAGACAATCTATATATGTACTATACAGCTTTGTCTGTAACCAATAATAGACTAAGAGTTGTTTCTATGCCTTTGTAGGTGATAGTAAACAATGGATTGTATTTTTGTACTATAGTTACGCCTATATACCCTATTTTTAACTACTATACACATAATCTAGTTGTTTTTTTTATTTTTATTCAATATAATAAAAGTTATATTTTAATTTTACTCCTTCCTAGTGCCTTTCTGATGATTAAATTGTAATCACAAGCTCTCTATCTAAGTGTGCCACCAGATACCCCTTTTTCTTTCTCTATATTTTTTTGATATATATTTTGGTATCAGGCACTGCCCTCCAGTGATACATAGGCTGACCCTGCAGGGATTATAGAGAACTTTAACCTGTCCCCATACCGAATTCCCCTTTACCCATAGGGGAATTTCAACCCTAATTCAACTAAGAATACCAAGAGAACAAAGCAAAATTGGTGATAAAAGTAAATTGGAAAGTTGTTTAAAATTACATGCCCTATCTGAATTCTGAAAGTTTTTTTTGGACTTGACTGTCCCTTTAATATACCAATTAGAGCAACAAATTTTCTCAACTTCCAGAGATAATACACATACTGGAATTGCTTGACATTAAACAATCACTGTGTGATTGGTATTGAATGACAACTGGAATTGCTTGATAATAAACAATCTCTGTGTAAATGGTATTGAATGACACATATATAGAACTAAGCACTGAAAGGGGGGGGCGAGGAAGCTCCGGAAAAAAACCCTCAGCCGGGCCGGTCCCCCCTTCCCTCCCGGGGGTCGGGGGGCCCGCGCCAGCCCGGGCCGACCCTTTATCGAGAGAGACACAGAGAGAAAAAGGTTGCCAAAGGCTCAGCTTTATCCAGACGTTGCACTGTTTTGAAATTATTAGATTAAGAGATATATCTAGTATCAGTTGTTGACTCACATATGTCTAAAGAGAGGCCGTTTTGTGTTTTTAATATGTCCATTGAATTTTGATACATACCAATAAAGGTTAAATTTTAATTTAGTTTAACTCCACGCCATGGTTTTCATGATAAAACCAGGGAACTTGAAGAGCTAACAAGTAGTGCATACTTTGGGACAGATTTTTCTGACCTAACTTTTTATTTAGATTTGAGCATGCTTTGGCAGAGAGAATGAGAGAGAGAGAATGAGAGAGAGAGAATGAGAGAGAGAGAATGAGAGACAGAGAATGAGAGAGAGAGAATGAGAGAGAGAGAGAGAGAGAGAGAGAGAGAATGAGAGAGAGAGAGAAGGAGAGAGAGAATGAGAGAGAGAGAATGAGAGAGAGAATAAGAGAGAGAATGAGAGAATATTCTGAAAATAGCAGGGTGGTGAAAGAATCCAACTGCGGTGGATTCTTTCAGCACCCTGCCATTTTCGGGATCCACCTGGTTGCAGCTTTGCGTAACCTTGCACAGCCAACATTCCTTTGAGGATGCGTGCGCAACTGACGATGGCGACAGACACATTACAAACGCAATTATAGTATAGATATATATATATATGTTTATATGTCTATACATATGTATTTATATGTGTATATATGTATTTACAGAAAAATATACACATATAAACACATAAATACATATCTACACACATAAGACATATACATAAGTGCATTGGACCCCATTACAGTTAAGTACATGTTAAAGCATATTCATGCAATATTCATATTTAATAAAGTGTTATACTGTGTATTTAAATATTTCACATTCCAATGTTCTGCACATAGCAGAATATGTTCTAATTATTTATAAATAGATAGTCTATATACAGTCATGGCCAAAAATATTGGCACCCCTACATTTCTGACAAATAACGCATCACTTCGCCCAGAAAATTGTTTCAATTACAAATGTTTAGGCATTCTCGTGTTTATTTATTTTATTTGTATTGGTATGACACAAAAAAGTGGAGAAAAAAAAGACACATTGCATGCAAAACTCCAAAAAGGGACAGGAGAAAATTATAAGAAATAATTGCATTCCAAGTTTGTGATGCTCCTGTAATTTGTAATTTAACTCACCTGTATCAATTAACAGGTGCTGACAATATAGAAGTCACACCGGCAACCAGTTAAAATGGTGAAAAATTGTCTCAACCTTTCTGTTGTTTGTCTCTGTGTGCCACACTGAGCAAGGAGAAGAGAAAGAGCAGCAAAGAATTGTCTGAGGATTTGAGAACAAAAATTGTGGAAAAGCAGGGAAAATCTCAAGGTTACAAGTCCATCTCCAGAGATCTTAATGTTCCTGTATTCACTGTGTGCAACATTGTCAAGAAGGTTTACAGTCCATGGCACTGTAGCTAATCTCCTTGGATGTGGACGAAAGAGAAAAATTGATCAAGGATTGCAACAAAGGATTGTTTGATTGGTAGATAAAGAACCTTGATCAACTTCCAGAAAAATTTATGCTGACTTTCAGGCACAGGGTACAAATGTGTCAGTACACACTATATGTCGCCATCTGCATGAAAGGGACGCTATGGTAGGAGGCCCAGGAGGACGCCACTGCTGACAAAGAAACATAAAAAGCCAGATTGGAGTTTGCCAAAACTTACCTGAGGAAGCAAAAATCATTTTGGGAGAATGTGCTGTGGACAGACTAAACAAATTTACAGCTTTTTAGTAAAGCCCATCATTCTACTGTTTTCAGAAAAAGAAATTAAGCTTTAAAAAATAAAAAAAGTCCATACAGTCAAACATGGTGGCGATTCATTGATGTTTTGGAGTTGCTTTGCTGCTTCAGGCACTGGATGACTTGACTGTGTGCAGGGCATTATGCAATCTGAAAACTACCAAATAATTCTGCGGTGCAATGTAGGGCCCAGTGTCAGAAAGTTGGGTCTCCATCAGAGGTCATGGATCTTACAGCAGGACAATGACCCAAACCACACGTCAAAAAGCACCCAGAAATGGTTTAAAACAAAGCGCTGGAGATTACTGAACTGGCCAACAATGAGTCCAGATCTCAATCCCATAGAGCACCTGTGGAGAGATCTCAAAACAGCAGTTGGGAAAAGGAACCCTTCCAATCTGAGAGACCTGGAGCAGTTGGTGGAAGAAGAGTGGTCCAAAAATCCAGTAGAGAGATGTAAGAAATGTACTTAAGGTTACAGGAAGCGATTGATTTCAGTATTTTTTTTCCAAGGGGTGTGCTACCAAATATTAAATTGAGGGTGCCAATAATTTTGTCCAGTCCATTTGAGTCCATGAGAATGCCAAAACATTTGTAATTGCAACAGTTTTCTGGCCGAAGTGGTGCATTATCTGACAGAAATGCAGGGGTGCCAATATTTTTGGCCATGACTGTTTGTATATACCTGTATATATTTATACCTATATATAATCATTTATATATATAGGAATACATATATATTGTACCAAAATACCATCAGATATATGTAGAAATATGTATTTATGAATAAATAAAACATATTCTGCTATGTGAAGAACATTGGAATGTGAAATATTAATATTTTCATGTTGGGTTAGCGCACGAGTAGGGTGTTATTTCCCCCCCCCCCACTTTTTTTGCTCTATTGACCTCTATGGGGGAATACGTTATTGCACCCAATATCCTACATTCGTCTTTTTACGCGTGTCAGGTTAGCGTACTAGTGAAAACAGTTTACTTTCAACTCATAATACAAGTGCAAGCTGAGGCGCGCAAAAAGCTTACTTCTAGCGCAGTGAACATTCAAGCAGGACCGTTAAATAGCGCTCCACTTGTAACCTGGCCCTTAAAAGTAAAATTTGTATAAAATGTAAAAATATAAAAAGTGGTAGAAAGAGAAATAAAGCACTCTAATTATATGGATTTTTAAACCATCCAATTGCACTGTGCAGATTATTTACAGATGAGTGCAGCTGGCAGGCATTAAAGAGACATAAAACAGTATGAACTAACATAAGTTTCTAAATATATATTGCAGCCAAAGCTTACCTGCAAAACGGTTCCTGTTTTAACCCCCATTAACTTCTTTAATTAGGCATTGTTTTGTTTGCAGCAAGCTCCCCCTGGAAATTTCCATATATGGAAGGTGCACGGTAGGGGGCAGAGCCGCATGACATCTGACTAAAGCAGTGCACAGTATAATGCTGAAGCTGTCACAAAGCGTGTGACATTATCCCCATGGAAACGAGCAAGCCTCTTGGCAAGAAACAATAGCAGTATCTGCTGTCCCTCCTCAACCCCCTCTTACTTGTATAAGTAATTATCCTCATGTTTACACTTTGTTACATAATCCCAAAAGGTTTGGAGTAGGACACTGATGGGGGGGGGGGTCGAGTGGCTACACATGGCAACACCAAAGTGTAAGTAATTTAGCAGATTTTTAAAAAAATTTATTAAAATACTTATAAGCTTTTTTTTACACTGTTTTACCTCAGTTGACCCTTTTATAATATGCATAGAACTCAAAATGTTTTGTGGCACTTTAAGACTAATCAAATATTAAAGTGGCAATCTAGTGTAAAATAAAATGCTCTAATTTGAAAACAAATTTATTCTTCTACAATGTGCTCCTCAAAAGATGAAACACGTAGTCAGATTTGGTATGATGATGAGGCTGTATACAACATGACAACTTGGTAAGTTTACAAAGAATTATTGTTAGTAGTTATGGTAGCAGTACTGTTGCCTGATATGACAATCTGTTGTAGTAATAGGAAAGTTACTTACAGGAGGTTGCAGGAACGAATGAACCTGAATACACAGAACGGAACTGGAGTAAGTTTGACCGCGAAGCACTGATCACAAAAGGAGGCGGTGCGGAGAGGCACCTGACACGGCACAGATCACAGCGAGATTTCACCTTGAAATGATAGATCTGGGTAGAGCTGCTTAGTGAGCTGAAACAGAACTACAAGTGGCTAGCACTGAGAATTCCCACAGCAGGGGGAAATTACTTCATTAAAGGGACACTCAGATTAAATTAAATTTTCATGATTCAGATACAGCATGTAATTTTAAACAACTTTCCAATTTACTTCCAAAAAAAATGTGCACAGTGTTTTATATTTACAATTTTTGAGTCACCAGATCCTACTGAGCATGTGCAAGAATTCACAGACTATACGTATATGCATTTGTGATTGGCTGATTGCTATCACATGGTACAAGGGGAGTGGAAATAGACATAACTTTGAAATTTGTTATAAGAAAATCTACTACTCATTTGAAGGTGAGACTAAGTTTTATTGCATTGTCTTGTTATCTTGCATTTGTTGATTATGCAAATCTAATGTGTTGACTGGTCCTTTAACAAGCAGAGATGATTAGGAAGTTAGTGCTTATAAAGGAGGATAAGACCTCCCTGAATTAAAGGGATAGTACATGAATCTATATCACAGTAAAGTGGAAATATATACAGAATATAACAAATGGCTGCGTTAGGGAAAATGATGCATTATGGGTCACAACGCTGCTATTTGACTCATAGCGCAAAACTCATAATCTAGCTGAGAGTTTGATGTATTCTGAAGCCCCCTCTTGCAAAAACTAGAGTATTTGCATAATGATTACTAATATTACCTATTATGAGTTGGCAGAGGTGGGGGTACTCAGTACCGGTGATTACCCCACAAAAAAAGCCCTGTATACATATATACCCAGAGGCAGAACTTTTATTCACTTTCTGCAATGAGATTTTTTTTTGTGATCATATTTCTGCAGGTCATTTTGAAATAAAATTTAATTTTAAATTAGGCATTTACACTAAAGCACCAGCTCAATTGCAATGTGTTGATTAACTTGAGAGTAAAGCAAAGTTTTTAAAATGTTTCAAATGTTTTCCTTTTCTCTTGTAGTAATAAAAAAGGGTGCATTGCTCACAAGAACATCTTACACTCAGAAGTTACAGCTTACAGCTTAGACCAGGAAAGGCTAGGGGACAAGGTTGACAAAAATCCCTGAGAGTGAGTCAACAATAAATGCACTGCTGCTTTGCAGGGCTGCTTCATATTCATCACCGGAAATCAACCCGATCGAGTACGATCGGGTTGATTGACACCCCCTGCTGGCGGCCTATTGCCTCTTGTGAGCTGCTGGTGCAATGCTGAATACGGCAAGCATATTGCTCGCCGTATTCTGCGAGGTCTGGCGGACCTGATCCGCAGTGTCGGATCAGGTCCGCCAGACCTTAATAACTAGAGGCCACTGTGTTGAGGAAAACTTACACAGTGCAGCCAGGGAAAAGCTCTGTTTAAAGAGAATAATCTAATGTAGAGCAGTGCTGAAAGTGAAAGTTCCTGCATGTGTCCCATTCTTTCTGCAGACATGCTGCATTTTCTGCAATGACATCTCAGATCACAGCATGCTCTGCCTTGGATCATATATATATATATATATATACATATGTAAATATGTGTATGCATCTAAATATATATACCTGTACATATGTATATATGTGTATATACATGTACAGTATATTTATGTTTATATGTGTATATATGTATACACATAAATACACATGTATACACAAATATGAAAAAGTATATATACTTTTCAGCCTTGAATTTGACTTTTTTTTTTTTTAAATAAATTGTAATATTTAATAATATGTTTGTGTTTATGTACTGTAAATATTTTACATTACAATGTTGTTCACATAGTTCAAAATGTCCAATATATTTTAAAATGTATTATATATATATATATATATATATATATATATATATATATATATATATATATATATATATATATATATATAAAAGTAACAAAGGCAGAATGCAGTAGATGAAATAGAGTTTTAAAAGTTCCAAACTTTAATACAAAACTTAAAAAATATCCACAACATCCATGGGAACAGTGAGTGAAAAACAATCACTTGCACAAACGACTGACATGTTTCGACCCTCAGGTCGTAATCATAGCTGTTTATTAGAACATCTGACAACCTATTTAAGGCAGTAGGTTTCATCTCATTGGTTAAAATTCAATCAATATAAAAAATTCAACAAGGTGTGTCAAAAGGTAATTTATATACCTGCTCTCCTTACAATTTAGAATTTAAAATGCTCAATACAAAAGTGCTGTATAGTGAAACATAACTAGGTTACTAAATATATATTAATTTATTTTATTTTATTACAAAAAATACATCAGATATACAGAAATATCTATTTAAAAATAAATATAATTTTTTCTTGTATGAGATAAACATTGGAATGTAAAATATTCATAACTACCTTCAGGTTTGCACTGTGGGTTTAATAATGTCGAGTTAGCGTATGAACGATAACTGTTAGCGGCTTTCATTCGCGCGTAAACATTTTACTTTCAACTTGCAATACAAGCACTAACCCGCATGCATTAAAAATGTACTTCTGGTGGTGTTTGCGCATAAGCGAAAGTGCTAAATAGTGCAACACTTGTAAGTGTTATGTCATCACCTTACTAAAATAAATGTTATCACTATTCTTCCAACTCCAGACATAATGTTGCAACTTGAAAATAGTTTCTAATGAGTCTGGATAAATATTAAAAAGCTGAATATGAGCACTACATAAATATATAGTACCAGATTACAAGTGGAGTGTTATTTAACACTTCCGCTCGAGCGTTTACTGCACTAAAAGTAAGCTTTTTTGCGTGCATTGGGTTGTGCTCGTATTACAAGTTGAAAGTAAGCTGTTCACACTTGCACGCTAACCTGATGCATGTTAAAAGCGAAACTTAGAATATTGCGCAATAACGTATTCCCTCATTGAAGTCAATGGAGCAAAAAAAAGTGGGGGGAAAAAACGAAATGTTTGAGCCCTTATATTTTTGGTACACTATTTTTCTAAATTATTTTAATTAGACAGTGTTATTATGAGTGTAACTGTACTTTGTAATGTATTTTTTTGTGTTTTGTGACACTTTTTTGTTTCACGAAACAGTTAACCAGAGCTCTGAGGTCACGCTAAGCTTTTCGCTTCTCCGAAACAGCGCGCTTCTTGTAATCTAGCCCTTTAATCGTGTGTCAAAACTGAAACACTGAGCTCCAATAAAAGGCAGCAAAATATTTCTAAACGATGCACTTTAGCCTTTCATGGCTATCAACTGGCTTGTATATCATTGTGATCTCTAATATATTATGATGGCGTGCACAAACAATTGTCTATAAGTGCATGAAGAATATTCACTCGGACAATAAAAAGTGCAAAATGTATTGATGTCTTTGGCAATTTGTTTCTTTAAAATCCTGCATTATGAAACCCATCCTCAGAATGCTTTAGTTACTGTCTATAGAGCAAACAAATATGTGCAGAAACATTTTGAAATATTTCACAGTCTGACATAAATCGTGGGGGGAAATCATTTTTCCACACTAAATCACTCTTGTGTGTAAATGTTTTATTGTTTGCCTGTTGAGGTGTGAATGAAGTAATGGGCTCTCTCATTCACTTCATTTGTCTCTGTGGCTGACAGCCTTGCTTAGACACATTGGATTGTTCTTATAAACCCTGTCATTTTGCCATCTAATAACAGGCAGCTTCCTGTGGGAAACCTTAATCAGTCGCTCTTGGGAACACTGCAAGTAGTAGCATCCATAACTAATATATTAAATCAGCTTTATGAACACTGTATCTTGCTGACATTTTTGCAATAACAGAAAAGGATCAACAAAAATTAGTCACTTCCCAATATCAGACACTGTTTATAACAAAAGTTCCGCTGTATCGCAACTTGTATCTCAGTAAATTGATGAAGAATAACAGGGAATGGGGGTCAGTACAGGCTAACTGGATGGATTAAGGCAGAAGTGCCATTTTGTGCTTCTTTGTAAAAAAAAAAAATGTATAAAAATGAATTGCTAGAATTTAAAAAAATAAAAGTATATGAATTTGTAAGACAACTAACTGACTTTCAGCTAGATTACGAGTTATGCGGTAAGAGCTGCTCGGTAATAACTTGCAAGTTATTGTCACCGCTCACTTACCTACAGCGCTGGTATTACAGGTTTACAAAAACCCGGCGTAAGCAGGCAATATTGTAGCGTAAAGCAAAATTGAGCTCCATACCGCACTCCAATAAAAGCGCTGCGGTGAGCTGGTTTTACGTGCTCGTGCACGATTTCCCAATAGACATCAATGGGGAGAGCCGGCTGAAAAAAAGCCTAACACCTGCAATAAAGGAGCGTAAAGCTCCGTAACGCAGCCCCATTAATTTCTATGGGGAAACAAAAGTTATATTTACACCTAACACCCTAACATAAACCCCAAGTCTAAACACCCCTAATCTGCCACCCCCTACATCGCCGCCACCTACCTAGACTTATTAACCCCTAATCTGCCGCCCCCGACATCGCCGCCACCTACCTACACTTATTAACCCCTAATCTGCTGCCCCCAACATCGCCGCCACCTACCTACACTTATTAACCCCTAATCTGCTGCCCCCGACATCGCCGCCACCTACCTACACTTATTAACCCCTAATCTGCTGCCCCCAACATCCCCACCGCCTACCTACATTTATTAACCCCTAATCTGCCGCACCCAAAATCGCCGCCACCTACATTACACTTATTAACCCCTAATCTGCTGCCCCCAATGTCGCCGCCACCTACCTACGCTTATTAACCCCTAATCTGCTGCCCCTAATGTCACTGCCACCTACCTACACTTATTAACCCCTAATCTGCCGCCCCCAACATCGCTGCCACTATATTAAAAGGTATTAACCCCTAAACCTAACCCTAACACCCACTAACTTTAATGTAATTAAAATAAATCTAAATAAAACCTACTATTAATAACTAAATAATTCCTATTTAAAACTAAATACTTACCTATAAAATAAACCCTAAGGTAGCTACAATATAATTAATAGTTACATTGTAGCTATCTTAGGTTTTATTTTTATTTCACAGGCAAGTTTGTATTTATATTTAACTAGGTAGACTAGTTACTAAATAGTTATTACCTATTTACTAGCTACCTAGTTAAAATAAATACAAATTTACCTATTAAATAAAACTTAACCTGAGTTACACTAACACCTAACCTTACACTACAATTAAATCAATTACATTTATTAAATACAATTAACTAAATTACAAAAAACAAACAAACACTAAATTACACAAAATAAAAAACAAATGATCAAATATTTAAACTAATTACACCTAATCTTATAGCCCTATCAAAATAAAAAAGCCCCCCCAGAATAAAAAAACCCTAGCCTACAATAAACTACCAATGGCCCTTAAAGGGCCTTTTGCGGGGCATTGCCCCAAAGAAATCAGCTCTTTTACCTGTAAAAAAAAATACAAACAACCCCCCAACAGTAAAACCCACCACCCGCACAACCAAACCCCCAAATAAAATCCAAACTAAAAAAAACGTAAGCTTCCCATTGCCCTGAAAAGGGCATTTGGATGGGCATTGCCCTTAAAAGGGCATTTAACTCTTTTTCCTTGCCCAAAACCTAAGCTAAAAATAAAACCCACCCAATAAACCCTTAAAAATACCTAATACTGACCCCCGAAGATCCACTTACAGTTTTTGAAGACCCGACATCCATCCTTAACGAAGCAGCATAAGTGTTCATCCAAGCGGCAAGAAGTCCTCAACGAAGCAAGGAGAAGTCTTCATCCAAGCGGCAAGAAGTGGTCCTCCAGATGGCAAAAGTCTTCATCCAGACGGCATCTTCTATCTTCATCCATCCGGCACGGAGCGGCTCCATCTTCAAGACATCCGGCGTGGAGCATCCTCTTCTAACGACGGTAACTGAAGAATGAAGGTTCCTTTAAATGACGTCATCCAAGATGGCATCCCTTGAATTCCGATTGGCTGATAGAATTCTATCAGTCAATCGGAATTAAAGGTGAAAAAATCCTATTGGATTTATTTTGGGGGGGCTTTTTTATTTTAATAGGGCTATTAGATTAGGTGTAATTAGTTTAAATATTTGATAATTTGTTTTTTATTTTGTGTAATTTAGTGTTTGTTTTTGTAATTTAGTTAATTGTATTTAATAAATGTAATTGATTTAATTGTAGTGTAAGGTTAGGTGTTAGTGTAACTCAGGTTAGGTTTTATTTTACAGGTAAATTTGTATTTATTTTAGCTAGGTAGTTAGTAAATAGTTAATAACTATTTACTAACTAGTCTACCTAGTTAAAATAAATACAAACTTGCCTGTGAAATAAAACTAAAACTTAAATAGCTACAATGTAACTATTAGTTATATTGTAGCTAGCTTAGGGTTTATTTTACAGGTAAGTATTTCGTTTTAAATAGGAATTATTTAGTTATTAATAGTAGGTTTTATTTATATTTATTTTAATTACATTAAAGTTAGTGGGTGTTAGGGTAAGAGTTAGGGTTAGACTTAGGGATAGGGGTTAATAATTTTAGTATAGTGGCAGCGACGTTGGGGGCAGAAGATTAGGGGTTAATAAATGTAGGTAAGTGGCGGCGATGTTAGGGCAGCAGATTAGGGCTTAATAAGTGTAATGTAGGTGGCTGCGAGGTCGGGGGTGGCAGATTAGGGGTTAATAAGTATAATGTAGGTGTCGGCGGTGATTAGGGGTTAATAATATTTAACTAGTGTTTGCGATGTGGGAGTGCGGCGGTTTGGGGTTAATATGTTTATTATAGTGGCAGCGATGTCCGGAGCGGCAGATTAGGGGTTAATATTTTTATTTTAGTGTTTGTGATGCGGAAGGGCCTCGGTTTAGGGGTTAATAGATAGTTTATGGGTGTTAGTGTACTTTTTAGCACTTTTGTTATGAGTTTTATGGTACAGCGTTGTAGCGTAAAACCCATAACTAATACTCTCAGCGGTGTGAAATGTAAAAGCTGGAGACCTGATAAATATTACCTTTTCTATATGCCTGATAAATTCTTTCAAAGTTCATATGTCAAATTTTAGAAATGATGTTAACACTGTTAGTAAAAGATCTACCTACGATCATTTAACACTAAATAATCAAAGATATGACTATGTTATGATATGTTAAAAATTACATGTATAAAGGTAAGATGACACTATGTTACAACAGTTTTGATATGCATGTACAGATTGTTAACTCTTTTACCAATAAAGTTTTTTGAAAACAAAAAACCCATAACTAATGACTTTCAGTTTACGGTATGGATCTTGACGGTATAGGCTGTACCGCTCCCTTTTTGGCCTCCCAGGCAAACTCGTAATACCGGCGCAAAGAAAGTCCCATTGAAAAAGGACTTTTTGAAAGCTGCGGTAGTTACGTTGCGTTACGGCCAAAAAAGTGTGCGGTGCCCCTAAACCTGCAAAACTTGTAATACCAGCAGTGGTGAAAAAGAGTCTTAACGCTGGTTTTTCACTTATACCGCAAAACTCGTAATCTAGCCGTATGTTACTTTTTTAAATTAGACCATGAATTATAAAATAATTATACATTATTATAAAAAGATTTTTTTTTAAATGTAGTTTTATTTACTTGATGCATTTGCTTTTTATCTAATGTGCTATTAGTCATGTACGTACTGGGTAGTATGATTTATCTAAGCAAGGGCCCGATTCTATAAAATTCATTGGTCTATGAGTGGTTTTCCATGACAACAATCTCAGGGGCAGCCCTAATTGTATTCAATAACAAAAAGGGGCTTTCCCTGTGTAATGGAATGAACCTTGTCAGGAAATGTTACGCACAAACAGAATGATGCAAAATAAGGTTTTACTTTTAAACAAGAGTCTTTACTTACAGTCAGCAGGTCAGGGGGTATATTTATTAATGTGAGAGCGGACATGATATGATGTAGCATATCATGCCCGCCGCACATCGATAAATGCAGATAGCATACGCTGTTGGCATTTATCATTGCACCAGCAGTTCTTGTGAACTGCTGGTGCAATGCCGTCCCCATCAGATTCGCGGCAAATCGGCCGCTAGCAGGGGGTGTCAATCAACCCAATCGTATTCGATCAGGTTGATTTCTGTTATATATATATATATATATACACACACACATACAAACACAATTATAGACAGGAGAAAAATAAAAAACAACTACTCAAGGGAGATTTATATGTAATATACAGTATATGTATTTTCTCTAACATATATTTATTTGTCTTAATAGCGCTGGGCAAACAAAAGCCTGGTTGAAACTAAAAATTGGGTCCACACTAAGAAAGACAGCTTCTAACCACAGTTTAATTAGTTCATTATAACAAAAGTTGCTAGCAGGAGCAAAGGGGGTTAAAAAGTCTGTGACTTGCTTTGAACTGCTGGGAGCCATTGAACAGTACAACAGCACATCAAAGAAACTGAAACTGTTTTCTAATTAAAATAAACAGACTTTAATAGGTTAAGGCAACTCATGCCCCTCTAACCGTGATTCCCTGTTATGTTTCTCTAGCTATAATTCCAATCCAAAATGGTGACATATGGACAGATTATTTTCAAACAGTATACAAAGATCTGGAACCTAATAAGCTCAGTATGTCACAAAAAGAAACTCAAGAAACATTGTTTAGAATTTGAAAATGTAATAAAGAAACTACTCTAGACTTCCCCTTCACACTGCAGGAAGTTGCAGAAGGCATACGGTCATTAAAACCAAGAAAAGCTTATGGATCTGACCAAATATTAAATGAGATGCCAATTCACAGCAGTCCACAGCTCCTAGCGGCTCTCACAAAACTGTTTAATATCATCTTACAATCAGGACACTTCCCAGAAACATGGACAGAAGGGCTGATTACCCCCACAAACATGGGGATCACACTGACCCAAATAACTACAGGGGTGTCTGTGTAAACAGCAATGTGAGCAAACTCTTCTGCACAATCCTGAACCAGAGGATATTAAAATTTCTAATAGACAGCAGAACCCTGCACAGGAGTCAGATAGGGTTCCTCCCTAAACTATGAACCACAGACCACATTTTCACATTATAAGCTATCACTAACAAGTATATGAAAAGCTCACCATCAGGGAAGGTGTTTACATGTTTTGTGGACTTCAAAAAAGCATTTGGCTCAATCTGGCAGCCTGGCCTATACATACAACTGCTGAAAAGTGGAATTGGTTGCAAGACATATGACATAATAAAGATCATGTACTCATCTCTCAAATGTAAAGTAAAAATAAACAAACTACAAACAAACACCTAGATTACGAGTTTTGAGCGCTATACAGGGAGTGCAGAATTATTAGGCAAGTTGTATTTTTGAGGATTAATTTTATTATTGAACAACAACCATGTTCTCAATGAACCAAAAAAACTCATTAATATCAAAGCTGAATAGTTTTGGAAGTAGTTTTTAGTTTGTTTTTAGTTATAGCTATTTTAGGGGGATATCTGTGTGTGCAGGTGACTATTACTGTGCATAATTATTAGGCAACTTAACAAAAAGCAAATATATACCCATTTCAATTATTTATTTTTACCAGTGAAACCAATATAACATCTCAACATTCACAAATATACATTTCTGACATTCAAAAACAAAACAAAAACAAATCAGTGACCAATATAGCCACCTTTCTTTGCAAGGACACTCAAAAGCCTGCCATCCATGGATTCTGTCAGTGTTTTGATCTGTTCACCATCAACATTGCGTGCAGCAGCAACCACAGCCTCCCAGACACTGTTCAGAGAGGTGTACTGTTTTCCCTCCTTGTAAATCTCACATTTGATGATGGACCACAGGTTCTCAATGGGGTTCAGATCAGGTGAACAAGGAGGCCATGTCATTAGATTTTCTTCTTTTATACCCTTTCTTGCCAGCCACGCTGTGGAGTACTTGGACGCGTGTGATGGAGCATTGTCCTGCATGAAAATAATGTTTTTCTTGAAGGATGCAGACTTCTTCCTGTACCACTGCTTGAAGAAGGTGTCTTCCAGAAACTGACAGTAGGACTGGGAGTTGAGCTTGACTCCATCCTCAACCCGAAAAGGCCCCACAAGCTCATCTTTGATGATACCAGCCCAAACCAGTACTCCACCTCCACCTTGCTGGCGTCTGAGTCGGACTGGAGCTCTCTGCCCTTTACCAATCCAGCCACGGGCCCATCCATCTGGCCCATCAAGACTCACTCTCATTTCATCAGTCCATAAAACCTTAGAAAAATCAGTCTTGAGATATTTCTTGGCCCAGTCTTGACGTTTCAGCTTGTGTGTCTTGTTCAGTGGTGGTCGTCTTTCAGCCTTTCTTACCTTGGCCATGTCTCTGAGTATTGCACACCTTGTGCTTTTGGGCACTCCAGTGATGTTGCAGCTCTGAAATATGGCCAAACTGGTGGCAAGTGGCATCTTGGCAGCTGCACGCTTGACTTTTCTCAGTTCATGGGCAGTTATTTTGCGCCTTGGTTTTTCCACACGCTTCTTGCGACCTTATTGACTATTTTGAATGAAACGCTTGATTGTTCGATGATCACGCTTCAGAAGCTTTGCAATTTTAAGAGTTCTGCATCCCTCTGCAAGATATCTCACTATTTTTGACTTTTCTGAGCCTGTCAAGTCCTTCTTTTGACCCATTTTGCCAAAGGAAAGGAAATTGCCTAATAATTATGCACACCTGATATAGGGTGTTGATGTCATTAGACCACACCCCTTCTCATTACAGAGATGCACATCACCTAATATGCTTAATTGGTAGTAGGCTTTCGAGCCTATACAGCTTGGAGTAAGGCAACATGCATAAAGAGGATGATGTGGTCAAAATACTCATTTGCCTAATAATTCTGCACTCCCTGTAGAGAAAGTAAAGAACGCAACAAAAGTTGCGTTATTTAACCCCCTATAGCGCTGCCATTACAAGTTTAAAAAAACCCGGCTTGTGCGGGCAATATGGAGATTTTGAGCTCCATACCGCACCAAAAACAGGCAGTGTTTTGATGTGCTTGTGCACACTTTCCCCATAGACCAGCAAAAAAAAAGTCTAACACATGCGATTGCGGAAATCAAAGCTCTGTAACACAGCCCCATTGATGTCTATGTAAAAATAGAGTTTAAACCTTACACCCTAACATAAACCCCACGTCTAAACACCCCTAATCTGCTGCCCCTGACATCGCCGACGCCTGCCTACAGTTATTAACCCCTAATCTGCCGCTCCCGATATCACCGCCACATAAGCAAAATTATTAACCCCTAATCTGCCGCTCCCGATATCGCCGCCACTATACTAAAGTAATTAACCCCTATTGCGCCGCACCCCAACAATGCCGCAACTATATTAAATTTATTAACCCCTATTCCGCTGCTCCCCAACATCGCTGCAAATAAATAAAGTTATTAACTCCTAAACCTCGGGCCTCCCACATCACTACCACTAAATAAACATATTAACCCCTAAACCGCCAGTCCCCCACATCGCAACAACCTAAATTAAACTATTAACCCCTAAGCCTAACGTAACCCTAACCATAACGTAACCCTAACGTAACCCTAACCCTAACACCCCCTAACTTTAACATAATGAAATTAGATCTAAATTAAATTTACAATTATTAACTAAATAATTCCTATTTAAAACTAAATACAGGTAGTCCTCAGTTTACACCGGGGTTAGGTTCCAGAAGGAATGGTTGTAAATTGGAACCGTTGTAAATTGAAACCCAGTTTATAATGTAAGTCAATGGGAAGTGAGGGAGTTAGGTTCCAGGGTCCTCTCAAAATTGACATAAGTAACACCTAATACATTATTTTTAAAGCTTTGAAATGAAAACTTTAAATGCTAAACAACATTATAAACCTAATAAAATAGATTGTAGCATCATCAATCTAAGTTTAATGAACACAATCAAAATAATCACACAACAGACTGTATCATTATCAAACTATGTTTAATGAAGAAAAACGTTTTTTTTACTTGCATTTTTCTGCAGCTAAGGGAAGTGGCTGCTAGATCTTGTTCCTTTAAAAAACGGCTCCATTGCTCAGGTCTGGTTATACACTGATTAACCTGCCTGTGTTTAATCACACAACAGACTGTATCATCATCAAACTAAGTTTAAAGAACAAAAACGTTTTTTACTTGCCTTTTTCTGCAAACAGTTCTCTGCATTGAGTGTGCAGCTAAGGGAAGTGGCTGCTAGATCTTGTTCCTTTGAAAGCTGATCCATTGATCACGTCTGGCTTGCTTTTCTTTGCATGTGTTTGCTGAAACACAAGCGGACAGCTCCACCTACTGGCTATTTTAATGTATGCATGTGCTAATGCTTTCAATAGCAGTCAAGGCTTTTCAATGGAAAAAAAGGGCGTTATTCTGAAACGGCGCAAATTGAACCGTCGTAAACCGAGGGCCACCTGTACTTGTGAAATAAAACCTAAGGTAGCTACAATATAACTGTTACATTGTAGCTAGCTTAGGTTTTATTTTTATTTCACAGGTAAGTTTGTATTTATTTTAACTAGATAGACTAGTTAGCAAATAGTTATTAACTATTTACTAACTACCTAGCTAAAATAAATACAAACTTACCTGTGAAATAAAACCTTACCTGCCTTACACTAAAATCTACCATTACAAAAAAAAAAAATACTATTAAAAAAAAAAAAACTACCATTACAAAAAATAAAAAAACTACCATTACAAAGCAGCCAATAGGATTTAAGCAGCTCTCATTCTATTGGATAATTCGAATTAGCCAATAGAATGAGAGCTGCTCAAATCCCATTGGCTGATTTGAATAGCCAATAGGATTTTAGCAGCCTTATTTCCTATTGGCTGATTTAAAATTTTCAGCCAATAGGAATGCAAGGGATGCTATCTTGAATCAAGTCCCTTGCATTGAAGATTCACTGTATGGCGGCGACCGTATGAAGAGGATGCTCCGTGCCGGCTGTGTTCAGGATGGACCCGCTCCGCGCCTCTGGTATCAAGATAGAAGATGCTGCTTCGATGAAGATTGAAGAGACCGTCTGGATGAAGACTTCTCTCCGCTTGGATTACGACTTCGCCGCCTGGATGAAGATTGAAGAGGCCGCCTGGATGAAGACTTCTCGCTGCCTGGATTGGGACTTCAACTCCGGGATGAAGATCGTTCAAGCAGGACTTCAAAAACTGTAAGTGAATCATCAGGAGCTTAGTGTTAGGCTTTTTTAAGGGTTTATTGGGTGGGTTTTATTTTTAATTTTAGGGTGTGAGCAGTAAAAGAGCTAAATGCCCTTTTAAGGGCAATGCCCATACAAATGCCCTTTTCAGGGCAATGGATAGCTTAGATTTTTTTTAGAATTAGGTTTTTTTATTTTGGGGGGTTGGTTGGGTGGTGGGTTTTACTGTTGGGGGAGTCTTTGTGTTTTTTTACAGGTAAAAGAGAAGATATCTTTGGGACAATGCCCCACAAAAGGCCCTTTTAAGGGCCATTGGTAGTTTATTGTAGGCTAGGTTTTTTTTTTATTTTGGGTGGTCTTTTTTATTTTGATAGGGCTATTAGATTAGGTTTAATTCTTTTTTTATTTTGGATAATTTCGTTTTTTTATTTTTTGTAACTTAGTATTTTTTTTTGTAATTAAATACTTTGTAATTTTTAGAGTAATGTTAGAATTTTTTTAATGTGTAGTTTACTTTAATTTAATTGGTAACTAGTTTAAAATTTTTGCTTATTAATTATATTAGTTTAATTGTTATTTTAAACTTAGTTTTTTTTAATTTGACAGGTAAATTTTAATTTAATTTAAGATAGGGAAATTGTAATTTTAATATAAAGTTAGGGTTATGATTAGGTTTAGGGGTTACTAGTTTAAATTAGTTTATTGCGATGTGGGGGGCTTTTGTTTTAGGGGTTAATAGTTTAATTAATATATTTCTTGTGGGGGGGCTTTCGGTTTAGGGGTTAATAGGTTTATTATAGTGGCGGCGGTGTAGGGCTTAATAACTTTAGTATAGTGGGGGCGATGTGGGCGGACGGCAGATTAGGGGTTAATAATTTTTAAATAGTGTTTGCAATGCGGGAGGGCTGCGGTTTAGGGGTTAATAAGTTTATTATAGTGGTGACGATGTCGCGGGAGCGGCTCAATAGGAGTTAAAATACATTTTTTTAGTGGCGGCGATGTCAGGAGCGGCAGATTAGGGGTTAAAAACTTTAAAATAGTGTTTGGGATGCGGGAGTGCCTTGGTTTAGGGGTTAATAGGTAGTTTATGGGTGTTAGTGTGCTTTGTTTAGTTATGAGTTTTATCTTACAGCTTTGTAGCGTAAAACTCATATCTACTGACTTTAGATGGCGGTACAGATCTTGTAATTTTAGGCTGTAACGCTCACTTTTTATCCTCATCGCAAAACTCGTAATACCGGCGCTATGGGAATTCCATGAAAAAAATGTCATTTTTACGAGTGCGGTACTGACGTTGTGGTACAGGCTAAAAGGCTTGCAGTACACCTATACCGACAAGGGCCTCCATTACATATAGAGCGTTGCCTGCAAAAGCCGGCGACACCGGTTTTTGCACGTTTTTTGGTATCCTATATACAGCGCCGCATCTAAATGCGGCACGTATATTTCACCAGTCGCTCACAATTTTTACTCCCATAAGCTAACATGGGACCGCGTCGTAAATCGGTATCCAATATCCAGCGCAAGGCCTTATGTGGAGAAAATGGAGAAATCTTACTCCATTTTCACCTCGCCATATAATGCAGCCATAGCAGGCCTTGCGCTGAGTATGGGAGCACCGTAACTCCCTAAAATGCCTGCAAAAAAATAACACCTAATGCATGTGCAATGTCTATCTACCTGTCAACCGCAATCCCCCACCGCAATAACTAATAAAGTGTATTAACCCCTAAACCGCCATAGCCCACACCGCAATAAACCTATTCTATTATTAACCCCTAAACCGCCATAGCCCACATAGCCTATTAAATCTATTAACCCCTAATCTGCCGCCGCCAACGTCGCCGCCACTATAATAAAGTTATTAACCCCTAAACCTAAGTCTAACCCTAACACCCCCCTAACTAAATTATTATTTAAATAAATCTAAATAATATTACTATTATTAACTAAAGTATTCCTATTTAAAACTAAATACTTACCTATAAAATAAACCATAAGATAGCTACAATATAATTAATAATTACATTGTAGCTATTTTAGGATTTATTTTTATTTTACAGGCAACTTTGTATTTATTTCAACTAGGTACAATAGCTATTAAATAGTTAATAACTATTTAATAGCTACCTAGTTAAAATAATTACAAACTTACCTGTAAAATAAAACCTAACCTAAGTTACAATTACACCTAACACTACACTATCATTAAATTAATTAAATAAATTAACTACAATTAGCTAAAATTAAATACAATAAAATAAAATAAACTATAGTACAAAAAAAACACTAAATTACAGAAAATAAAAAATGACAAGACGTTTAAACTAATTACACCTAATCTAAGCCCCCTAATAAAATAAAAAGCTCCCCAAAATAATAAAATGCCCTACCCTATACTAAATTACAAATAGCCCTTAAAAGGGCTTTTTGCGGGGCATTGCCCCAAAGTAATCAGCTCTTTTACCTGTAAAAAAAAGTACAACCCCCCCCAACATTACAACCCACCACCCACACAACCCTACTCTAAAACCCACCCAATCCCCCCTTAATAAAACCTAACACTACCCCGTTGAAGATCACCCGACCTTGAGCCATCTTCACCCAGCCGGGCACAAGTGGTCATCAGATCCGGGCAGAAGTCTTCATCCGATGGGGCAGAAGAGGACATCCAGACTGGTAGAAGTCTTCATCCTATCCGGGCAGAAGAGGGCATCCAGACCGGCAGAAGTCTTCATTCAAGCGGCATCTTCTATCTTCTTCCATCCGATGAGGAGCGACTCCATCTTGAAGACATCCGGCGCGGAGCATCCTTCCAGCACGACAGACTAACGATGAATGACGGTTCCTTTAAATGACGTCATCCAAGATGGCATCCCTCGAATTCCAATTGGCTGATAGGATTCTATCAGCCAATCGGAATTAAGGTAGGAAAAATCTGATTGGTTGATTTAATCAGCCAATCGGATTGAAGTTTAATCCGATTGGCTGATTGGATCAGCCAATAGATAGCGAGGTCAATTCTCTCTACAGAGAGAGTACAAACTAGCGGAGTATCTCACAAGTTTTCCCAACCAAAAGCACAGACAGATACTCACTATATACAGAATCTCTGACCACCAGCTGGAAATAGAGACTGGCAGATATCAGACAAAGTGGAGACCCAGGTCAGCCAGACAATGTGCACAGTGTGACAGCGGGTACATAGAGACTGAAACTCACTTTCCTCTTATACTGTACAAGATACAAACTCTTAAGGGATAAATACTTCCCAGAAATAATGAAAGAAATAATAGATGTCTGAACAAGAAAGACTATAGGGGATATTTATGAAAGTGTAAACAGATAATACACTGGAATCCCGCGTCGTATTTGACGCAAGATTAATCCACCATAGTTAACAAAGCATTGAGATTGTCAAATGTTGAATTGTGTGACTAAATATATGCTCCCGTGATCTCAATCCGATGCAGATCGATGCTTCCATCATTACAGATGTTTCAAATTAACATTCAACTCTATTTGACCCTTTTCCCAATTTAGCAAACATTTAACAGGTACGCTCACGTCTATTCCAATGCAGCGAAGCTTATGTTCGATGCTGCAAGAGAATGGTATATTACATAATAAAAATAAATTAGAAACTTTATTAAAATAGTATACCCTTTCTAAATGAAACAATATTATTGCTCCACATTTGGTGCACTAGTAGATATAGGGATAAAAATGAAAAATACAATTTATGGATTATGGGACCGAATTATCATTGTGCGAGCGGACATGATCCGATATTGCGGATCATGTCCGCTGCACATCGATAAATGTCAACAGCATATGCTCTCTGCATTTATCATTGCACCAGCAGTTCTTGTAAACTGCTGGTGCAATACCGCCCCCTGCAGATTCACGGCCAATCAATTGGCCGCTAGTAAGGGGTGTCAATCAACTTGATCGTATTCAATCAAGTTGATTTCCGGTGATGTCTGTCTGCCGCTTCAGAGCAGGCAGGCAGGTTATGGAGCAGCAGTCTTTAGACCGCTGCTTCATAACTTGTGCTTCCGGCGAGCCTGAAGGCTCGCCAGAAATACAGGGCTTCAAGCTCCATACAGAACTTGATAAATATGCCCCTATGTTACAACTTTGCCTCTCATTACAAAGCAAGAGGACAATATTATTTCTCCAAATGTGTTGCAAAGATTTGCCCCAAACTTGTTGCATTAATAGATATAGGGATACAAATGAAATAAATAACAACATAAAATAGCTAACTTCCTTTTTATTTTTTTGGAAAAATCGATTTGCACCATGTTTAATCCATAAATACAAGTCCCACACTCCACTTTGCACCAAATTTGATGCAACACTTTTCGCACCAATTATGACGCAAACTCCTAAACAACCCACACACTAGTGAAATTTTAAACCACTTTTGATTGGAATATGCACATGATTTATGACATCAGCCAATCTGATTCAAATATACATTTTAAACTATCACTAACGAATCAAATTGCTCGATACTTGTGTCATTGATCACTCACCAGAACTTGTGAGTACCATTTGTTACATTGTGTATTATATTTTGAAAGTATGTATATGTGAAATTAGTATTAAAGATAAACATTGATGCTGACATTAGGACACACAGTATAATCTTTTAGACAATGATTTTAAAATTTGAATTGATGTTTGATTCAATATAATCTTAAACTGATAGCTCAAAGGGTTAGCCCACCTAACATTAAACTGTCATAAATTAAAATCACCTCTTAACTGTCATGCTATTTTCAGTGTATTTCTTCCTTCTCTTGAATTTCTTTTTCAGTAAGAAATGTCATCTTATATGTCAGCCCATTTTATAACACCTGTGTAGGGGTGGTTTTTAAAACTAGATTGCAATCAGGAGGGGTTACACAGGTACAGAGAGAAAACTGGCCCAGCTCTTAAAATATCCGTTGATTGCAAATAGATACATATGATACCCTGATTACATGTTATATTTGCAATTATTCCTGCTCAGAATAATAATACATTTACACTATATACATATAGTGGTATAAATAAACACAGAGATATGAAATACAACATTGTTTAGAACAAAAAAAGGAATTTAGGGACATGTAAATATGTTTGCAAAAGATTTGTGACATAACACACACACACATATATATATATATATATATATATATACTGTATGCATATATACAAGTATGTGCAAAGATATGTGTACAAGTTCTAGCATTAATAATCATTTATAAAAAAAAGAGATAAAAGAATATCATGACTTCTAGAAATACAAATACACATTAATTTATGTGAAAGTATCATATAACAAATAAGTATAAAAATAACTTTCTATGAGATATTGTTTGTTGAGGTATAAATCTATCAATTTCTTGGACATTAACAGATGAAAAATAAAAGATTAGCTTTAGAGAAATGTGCTTGTTCATGGACAGTAATGAATGAAAAGGTATAAATAAAGTTGGGAAAAAACAGACTAACCGCGACATTGATGACTGTTAGTTAAAGGGACACTGAACCCAGTTTTTTTCTTTTGTGATTCAGATAGAGCATGTAATTTTAAGCAACTTTCTAATGTACTCCTATTATCAAATTGTCTTCATTCTCTTGGTATCTTTATTTGAAATGCAAGAATGTAAGTTTAGATGCCGGCCCATTTTTGGAGAACAAACTGGGTTGTTCTAGCCGATTAGTGGATAAATCCACCCACCAATAAACAAGTGCTTTCCATGGTTCTGAACCAAAAAAAATAGCTTAGATGCTATTTTTTCAAATACAGAAAGCAAGAGAACGAAGACAAATTTATAATAGGTGTAAATTAGAAAGTTGCTTAAAATTGCATGCTCTATCTGAATAATGAAAGAAAAAATTTGGGTTCAGTGTCCCTTTAACAACAGTCCGATGCTCATCGTGCCGTACTTGACATGCGTGTTTTTGACGTTTTTTTAAATAAATAAGGGCATCGCATGTGGATCCACGGCAGCAATGTCTGCCGATGTCTGGCGTGCATTTTGACGCCGGTGAATGCACCGAGATTGACACTTTGATAAATATCCCCCTATGTATACACAAAAACAAAGCTACAAGGATAGTAGCAAAATATGTAACAAACAGACTGTCACATGACCAGAACCCCCAATCAGATTAAATGAACAGTTATCATATTTACCTACTATACTCCTACTTTATAAATTGTTATTGTTATCTGTTTTTTTGTAACATATCACTTGACTGTATACTTTCTACTGCAGTGTGCTGGCTTTGATGAAGTGCACAGCACGGCACTGGGACTGAGGAGGAGGGGATTAAGTAAAGCAGGACAGATTATTCCTATTGACCCATGGTGAAGGTGGTCTGCAGTCTGGTAAGGCAGTGTCGCTGCCCCACAAATCAAAACGCCTTCAAAGGCAGAGGAGACTAACTGCAGCCTGAAACGTAACAGTGCATCCTGCATGAAATGTCTGCCTGGTCTCACCAGTCTAGACACGTGCTCCACTCAAGCAAGCCCCAGTAAGAAGTTCAGGGAGCAGAGACAGTGTTAGCGCAGGACACAGAGGTATAAGGACTGCTAGTAATCTAATTGCTGTGATTTCTCCTGTGCTGGGCGGGGCTAATGCAACCAAACCAGCTCCAGCTCTGTGGAAGATATACTGCTTAAAACAACCGCTGAAAAGGCAGCTGATGAACTAACATTTTAGTAGTTGTGTTACTAGAAAGTTAAATCAGCAACTGCTCCTTCAGAGGCTGCAAAAAAAATGCTGCCCTTTCAAACAAGGCCAGTGCCTTGTTTGCCTAGGCAGTAATACGCCCCTGCTAACACCTAAATAAACCTATAAACCCTTAAACCGCTGGCCCCCCACATCGCAAATACTAAACTAAACCTATTAACCCCTAAACTGCTGGCCCCCACATCGCAAATACTAAACTAAACCTACTAACCCCTAAACCACCGGCCCCCCACATTGCAAATACTAAACTAAACCTATTAACCCCTAAACCACCGGCCCCCACATTGCAAATACTAAACTAAACCTATTAACCCCTAAACCACCGGCCCCCCACATCGCAAATACTAAACTAAACCTATTAAACCCTAAACTACCAGCCACTCACATCTCAACACACTAAATTAAACTATTAACCTCTAAACCTAACACCCCCTAACTTTAAATTAAAGTTATAACATAACTACCATAAAATAAAAATAAAAACTTACCTGTGAAATAAAAAAACTAAGGTTAACCCTTTGAATGCTAAGCACTTTCCCACCTGGGTGCTAAGCTGATCTAAGGTTTTTTTTTATTCTTTATTTTGTGAAAATTTTTTTTTTTTTTTTTACAGATCCCCAAGACTTACCTTTCCAAAGGTGGGTCTTAGGGGTCTGTAGCTGCCTAGATGCCTGAGTTTCAGGCTTCTAAGCAGCATGCCCCTTTCCCTATTCTTATCATTGTCTATTTTAAATAAAGTTGTGCGCAACATCACCGCGCAAAACGTAAAGCCCCGGCGATGCCTGTCATTATACAGGCCTGATCGCCGGGGTAGGAGCGGGTGGGAGCCCCCAGATCTCCCTCAAAGTGGGAGAGTGTTAGCGACGGCTCTGAGCCATCGTTAACACCTGAGTGAGAAACTCTGCAATGGCTCAGAGCCGTCGTTAGCACTGAAAGGTTTAAAATATAAATAAACCTAATATAACTATTTTAAAAAACTAAAATAAACGAAAAATAAAAAAATGAAGTTACAAAATGTAAAAACCTAACACTACGAAAAAATAAAAAAAAACTAACATTACACAAAAACAAACTAAAATTACGAACAATAAAAACAATCTAAGATTACAAAAAATAATAAACAAAATTATCCAAAATAATAAAAATTAAACTTATTCTAATACCCCTATAAAATAAAAAAAGCAACCCCAAAATAAAAACACCCCCTAATCTAACAATAAACTACCAATAGCACTTAAAAGGGCCTTTGTAGGGCATTACCCTGAAGCTATCAGCTCTTTTAGATAAAACAAATTAACAGTAAAACCCCCTAACAGTAAAACCCCCCACCCAACCAACCCCCCAAAATAAAAAACCTAGCTCTAAAAAAACCTAAGCTACCCATTGCCCTTAAAGGGGCATTTGAATGGACATTGCCCTTAAAAGGGCAATCAGCTCTTTAGTGCCCATTAAAATAAAAAATCCCTCATCTAAAAAAATCCCACCCAAAAAACAAACAAAAAAACCTAACACTAACCCCAAAAAATGTATTCACCATTCCTGAAGTCCGGCAATGAAGGTCTTCATCCATGCGGCTCCATCTTTATCCATCACGGGACCATCTTCTATCTTCTTCCCAGAGGTGCGGAGCAGTCTTCTCCGATGCACGAATGCGGAACGGTGGTCCTCTTCAGCGGTGGCGGTCCTCACCGGCGTGGAGGCTCTTCTTCATGCGATCTCCGCCGCACACTGGGGTACCTTGTATTCCGTTTGGCTGAAATATTCAAATCAGCCAATAGGATGAGTGCTGCTTAAATCCTGTTGGCTGATTTGAATAGGTTTTTATTTTTCATTTCGTTTAGTTTTTTTAAATAGTTATATTAGGTTTATTTATAGTTTAAGCTCAGTTTTTTTTTATTTCACAGGTAAGTTTATATTTATTTGAAGGTAGTTATATAATTTGTAACTTTAATTTAAAGTTAGGGGTGTTAGGTTTAGGGGTTAATAGTTTAATTTAGTGTGTTGCATTGTGGGGGCCAGCGGTTTAGGGATTAATACTTTTATTTAGTGTTGGCGATGTGGGTGGGCGGTGGTTTAGGGGTTAAAAGGTGTATTCTAGTAGTATCAATGTGGGGGTGGCGGATTAGGGGTTAATACTTCATTTTAGTGCCGGCGATATGGGTGGCGGATTAGGAGTTAAAGGGACATGAAAGCCAATTTTTTTTCTTTCGTGATTTTGAAAGATCATGTAATTTTAAACAACTTTCTAATTTACTTCTATTATCTAATTTGCTTCATTCTCTTAATATCACTTGCTGAAAAGCATATCTAGATATGCTCAGTAGCTGCTGATTGGTTGCTGCACCTAGAAGCCTTGTGTGATTGGCTCACACATGTGCATTGCTATTTCTTCAACAAAGGATATCTAAAGAATTGAGCAAATTACATAATAGAAGTAAATTGGAAAGTTGTTTAAAATTGCATGCCCTATCTGAATCATGAAAGTTTAATTTTGACTAAATTGTCCCTTTAATTGGTTTTATGTAGTATTTGCGATGTGGGGGGATGGCGGTTTAGTGGTTAATAGGTAGTTTATGGGTGTTAGTGTACTTTGTAACATTTTTGTTATGAGTTTTGTGAACATTTTTGTTTAACAAAATCCATAACTACTGGTCTTTGATCGTGGAATGGATCGTTGTGGTATAAACTATAACGCTAGCGTAATAGCCTGACCAAACAACTTGTAATATGGGAGACCTGAAAATTCCACACTCAAAAGCCATTTTTTGAGTGTGGAATGGAGAGTAGTGGTACAGGCTAAAGCAATTGCGGTATAGCTGTACCGCCGCGACTTCTAATAAGGAGATCTGCCATTCCGCGGGCAAAGGCAAATTTTACAGTGGTATTGCCATACCTCACAACTTGTAATCTTGCTATTTGTTTCTTTCAGGATAGTATTTTTCCCTGTAGAGAAATTAATCCTTTCTACAGGGATGAGTTTAAACACTCCATCACACCCTGCGAGTGGCGAGATGCCTCCCATACAAATAATGAGATCTCTTTCCTAGGTAGAAGTTTGCAATTGAGGACGAACTGTATTGCGAAAATGTTTATAGAATTACGATGGAATTTGAGAGAAAATTTTATAGACACCCATGGAAAGCCCATGTTCATTGTTCAGCCCATTTTACAAAAAAAAAAACAATTATGCTCTGTATTTTGTACATATAATTATTAATTATTTGCGTTTTTGCACATCCAGTGTAGTTAAATTACGATTTTACTATGTGAACATATAATACGATTTATTCCTGTGTAATTTACATACAAATTAGCAAGACACCCTGTCTTCATGGTAAAGAGTGACTTTTTATAATTCCACAGGGAAAATAGAAGGGCAAGAAAACATTTTTATAGCATCTCACCACACCAGAGAACTTTATAGACTCAGGCCCTTAGACATCATCATTACTATTGATTTGTTTTTTTGTTACTTGGTTTGTTTCCTTATCACATTGTATAAACTTACAATGTATTAATAGCCCAGGCTTTTTTATGTAGAAATGAGTTACTTTTATGTAAGAGGGTTTGAATTCTTAATAGGAGTAATTGAGGCCGAATTATCAAATGTCTGTCGGACCTGATCCGACAGTGCGGATCAGGTCTGACAGACATCGCTGAATGCAGAGAGCAATATGCTCTCCGTATTCAGCATTGCACCAGCAGTTCACAAGAGCTGCTGGTGCAACGCCGCCCCATGCAGACTCGCTGCCAATGGGACGCCAGCAGGGAGGTGTCAATCAACCCGATCGTACTCGATCGGGTTGAATTGTGGCGATTCCTGTCCGTCTCATCAGAGCAGGCGGACAGGGTTATGGAGCAGCAGTCTTTAGACTAAATTTGATCTGATGAAACGGCCAGGGGCTAGCGGCCGAGAAACGCGTTATTAGCTCCATTAAACCTGTTTTTTTAATTACTTAGTCTGGACTATTCCCATTCTTTGTCAGTTTTTAAAAACCTGAGAGACATTGCAGATACGTTTTTATCAGCCTATACCAGTTTCTTTTACAACGGATTTAATCCATGCTGGGACAAAGAAGTTCTTCGTGGAGCACGGCTCCTAACATCACCAGGGTTCTGTCTGTTGACATTTCGACAGCGAGACGCCCACCGGACTGCACTTTCCTTGCCAGCGTACTGACTGCTGTAAATGTCAGCCTGCCTGCCTGCACTTTTTCAACGAAAAGTGCCATTTTACTTGTGAGTACCTTTCTACCGGATAACATCACACTCTCTAACTGCACAGAGATATTTGCACTATGAGGCGCTCTCTTTCTTCTTTCACTTTATACATTCATAATTCATGCAACTACTTTATTTGGATATTGTAACAAACAGGCACACCACATACATGCTAAGTTAAAAATACTTGAACTCCTAGATAGAACATTTCAGGGTAGCCTGAAAATATAACCAAGATTATTGTTATAATGTGTTAACCACTATCCGGAGTCTTTATTTTGCCAAAAATATTGCATTCACTATCTGCGGCTAAGCTCCTTTTATAGCAGGAGCTATATTTATCTTTATACTCGCTAGAGAAATTTGTCAGGACTGGTTTAGCCAATCTAGTAGTAAGCAAAGTTAAAAATTAGGAGATGATGCTCCGAAGAAGCGTGATGTGAAACACGCGTCAGGGGAGTGCATGTCAGAAGCATCGTCTCTTAATTTTTAACTTTTATGTACAGAAGGTGGAACATTGAAAAACAAGTGCAACAAACTGTGTTAATTTGTTATAATAATATATGTTGGATAGGAGAATAGGATAATCCAAGGACACCCAAACCTTAGAGGAAGACTCAATTTTAGAAACCCCCAACCCATTTCTTCGGGCGTCTGGTGTACCCTTTGAAAAAGCCAGAAGTGGCGAAACATGTCAGGGCATAGGGAGGCCGATTGTAAATAGAGTTTTTAATTTGCGAAGTGGAGCTGGTTGATATATTTACACAAGCCGATGCAATCTTAGATCTTAACTTAGGACACGCTGCGGATGTTGGCGCGTGTCTATAGCATATCTATACTTACTTTTCGGCTAATAGAATCTCTGCAGAGCACGCTCATATAGAATGTAATGGGTACTTAAGAGATATTCAGCAGTACATGTAATAGTAAGAGATGGTATCACAGAAGCTACTATTATAGCGACACAAGTAATAAGTAACGGTTTCTCTCTGATACAGATATAGCAGGGACTGTAAGTTTGTATTAATTACGCAACACTTCTAACATTGTTGAAAACAATAAGAAAGGAAAGTGTACTAACAATGGAACATTTATTAATACTATGCAGTATATAACTATGCAAAGCTTGACTTGGATTTAACAGTAGAAAGCATACCGATAGTGTAACTATAGAAGTACATACTCTAACGCTTTCTCTCCGATATAATAAAAACTGGAAGCGTGTATCAATCACGCAATTCTCCTTACTTTATGTAAAATCAAAGGCATGGAAATTGTATTAATCGTGCAGCATTCGTCACACTATTTACCATATAACTATATAAAGTCCCTCTTGATGAAGCAGTAGATTGTTTATATTCATATGGAAACCATTTTATATTATCTATCTTATATAAGGAAAGTGATACTATTATATACCAAATACAGTGGCGTATTTAGGTTTTGTGCTGCCCAAGGCACTCAAAATTCTGTTGCCCCCCCAGGTTTTAAGCCTTTTTTGCCCATAACATTTTTTGGTATCGGCCCGTACACATTTAATTGCATTCTAATAATCCATTTAATATCCATTTCTGGGGGCAGTGCAAGAGTCTGCCCATGTATTTACCCCTTTAGCAGGGAT
The DNA here is from genome assembly GCF_027579735.1 of Bombina bombina. Taxonomy (NCBI): domain Eukaryota; kingdom Metazoa; phylum Chordata; class Amphibia; order Anura; family Bombinatoridae; genus Bombina; species Bombina bombina. Next base: position 129,998,493 of record NC_069506.1, read on the forward strand.
TATATATATATATATATATACAGGTAGCCCTCAGTTTACGCCGGGGTTAGGTTCCAGAAGGAATGGTTGTAAATCGAAACCGTTGTAAATTGAAACCCAGTTTATAATGTAAGTCAATGGGAAGTGAGGGAGATAGGTTCCAGGCCCCTCTCAAAATTGTCATAAGTAACACCTAATACATTATTTTTAAAGCTTTAAAATGAATACTTTAAATGCTAAACGGCATTATAAACTTAATAAAATAATCACACAACACAGAATATATAATTAAACTAAGTTAAATGAACAAAAACATTTGCTAAACAGCATTATAAACCTAATAAAATAATCACACAACACAGGCTTCACTTGCATTTTTCTGCAAACAGTTATTTCTATGCATTCCAATCTGGACTGATTTTTATAGACAGGAAGATCTTGTTCCTTTGAAATCTGCTCGATAGCTCAGGTCTGGTTAAACTGATTAATTTCAGCTTGCTTGGCTTTGCTGCAACACAAGCGGACAGCTTCACCTACTGGCTATTTTAATAAATGCACTGCTTCTCAATGCTTTTCAATAGCAGTCACATGACTGGGAAAAAAGGTTGTTATTCTGAAACGGTGTAAATTGAACCGTTGTAAAACGAGGGCCACCTGTTTATATATATATATATATATATATATATATATATAAATATATATATATATATATGAAATTGGCCCTTTAAATATGCACTTCCAAATGCATGCTACTAACATGCATGTACATCTACACAAAATAACTGCTAAAAGCACTTCTTTCAGTACAATGTGATACTGAAAATTATAAAAATGCGCTACACTCCATAGCCTGCTGCACAAGTATTGTAAAGAAGACATTTTTCACTGCTAACCGCAGCATCATTCTTAGGCAGCACCACATCCATTCAAGGCAGCATTAGTTCTCCAACTTGATACAGGAGGCCTATCACTCCCACTAGACAAAAGCTTAACAAACATGCATTACACAAACAATGCAAAACACACGGCTTAATAAAAAGTGTTATCTTCTGAATCAGGTGCTGCTAAGTTAGTTGTGTAAGTCTTAGGACCAGTGGCAATACTAGGGAGTGTAGTGGGGTATCTGTGAATATTAATTTTACCATCAATAAGCTCCTTATAGAATCCCAATATAAAGTATCTAATATAGTTTATTTTTTATGCTGCATTTTAATAACTGTTCAAAAATCCAATGATATCCCATTAACACAAAAGTTTTTAAATTAATGTGTAGATCCATAACACAATACTTTGTATGTGGACAAAACACTATGGTTCTCCAGCCAATCAGACAATACTTTTCAAGCACATTTCTTCATGATTACAAATTGGTGGTTTGAATTTAAAACAATGCCTCTACGTATGGATGTATGGATTGGAATGGAAATTGAAATCTGTAACATTTCTGTGCCTTACAAGCTGTATATGTCTGTTTTTTTAATAATTTACTAAGCCCCATAACATTCCAGAATCCAGATATAATAACAGTTTGGGAACAGTTTGGTTTTTGGTTTATTATGAAATAGTAACATTTACAAACATTATAGGGAGCAGAGTTTAAATTGAAAAGGTTGAAAAGGTATCCCCACTTATTTGTCATCACATTTATACTGTCTTACACTTACAGACAGCAACTCTCCTCGTTCCTTGCCAGCCCTCTATATTAGCCTACCAGCCAGTTCTCATTAGTGTGCACTGTGCCAGCTTACACTTAATGCCTCCTCTGCTAGCGACTTAACATTTTATTACCTAATTATTAGGCAATAAAATGTTAATGTCGCTAGCTGGCACAGTGAAAACTAATACGATAATCATGCCTACCTACTGTTAGGACTCAGCCCTACCTGAGTTAAGTGACTCCAGTTCATCCACTGATACACTCCCTTAATGCGATACGCGGCGCCTCTTCTGCTGCCTTCACTCCTCCACGATCAGTCTCCTCTCCCAGCCGTCTCTGTCACCGCTGACTGGACTCTTCACCTAACCCCCGTTGCCGCCTGGGAGATCACGTGCGCACGTGCGTGACTCCCTCAAGTCATTCGCCAACAGCAGGAAGGCGCCTTGTCAAAATTTAAAAAAAATTCAAAGCCATTAGCCACATATTCAGTGAAGCCACGGCAAATGCCGCCCCCCAAAGTCTGCCACCCTAGGCACCAGCCTTGTTGACCTATGCCTTAAAGGTCCATGATACCCAAATGTTGAAACACTTGAAAGTGATGCAGCATAGCTGTAAAAAGCTGACTAGAAAATATCACCTGAACATCTCTTTGTAAAAAAGAAAGATATTTTACCTCAAAAATTCCTCATTAGCCACATCTCATTGTAAAGGACTTCTAAGCAGCAAATCAGTATGTCTGTCCCGGGACAGCTAAGGAAGTGAGCTTACGTGCACACTCCTCTTATTTCTCTATTCAGTTTAAGGAAGTTTACTATGAAATCTCATGAGATCACAGTAAAATAGTTAATGACCTCAGCACTGCTGATGCGGATTGGCTGCTGTTCATTTCTTCATTTATTTATTTTTTTACCTGCAGCTGAGCAAAAGTATATTTTTTACACAGAACTTACTCTGCTGAGCTGAGGAAATTGTGAGGTAAAATATCTTCTTTTCTTACATAGAGATGCTCAGGTGATATTTTCCTCTCAGCTTTTTACAGTTATACTGCATCAGTTTCAAGTGATTTAGCATATGAGTATTATGTCCCTTTTAATACGCGCCTGACAGAAGACAATTATTATGATCTTTAATATTTTTCCGTGAATACACTCAACTTGACATTTATTCAAATTATTTATATGTCCAAGGGCCATGGATTAACACTGACATCCTAGGTCAGGATCAACATATAAACAGGATAACCCTATATACACTATATAAGTGCATAATCACTTGCAGCCAGATATATTCCTCAGCGTTTTTAACCTAATTGCTCTTTAATTGAATAGTCCTTCAGGAAAGTGAGTGCTTCACAGGTGTACACTAGTATCAGTCTTGCACTGATTATATTTAGCTTGTTCTAACCCAGTACACAGCACCCCAGTCTGTATATTCACTGTGTCTGCAGTCTTATATATCAGAGACTGACAAGCAGACAATAGCACATAATTCAGGCATTCCAAATTTTGTACTTAAAGTAGTGCCATTAGTACCCCTTCTCTTTTCGTGCGTCCATGAGCGGTACTCCGTAGTCCGTGGTGCCGGTGAATGACGTATTGGTGGGCGTCTCACCTCCCCAAATCGTCTGTGTCACTGAGGTTCCTGTTTGACTGTTGAAGTCAGGCTGTACTGGGTAGTCCCACTGTGTAGCTACAGAAAAGTATGCCGTGAGGGAGCTCCTCCTTCTAGGTGGTGTCAGGAGGTACAGAAAGGAAGACAGGTTGAGCAGGTAAGGCTGTGTTATGAGAAGATGCTGGGAAAATCTGTACGTACCGAGTGGGGATGCCGGTTCTCAGTTGGCTATCAGTGCCATAAATACAAAGGGAAGAAAAAAGGAGAGGAATCCAGGAATCTGAATCATCAAGTGATTTATTCATTCATTTTTCTTCCCTTTGTGTGTATATATATATATATATATATATGTGTGTGTGTGTGTTAATAAGCATATACATATATATTTACATTTGCTGCCAATCGCTGCGTGAGTTACCCCCTTCGCTGCTCAAGTCTCATGCCGTGTTTCTCAGCATGAGAACGAGGCCTCATTGGCGTCTATAGACGCACAATCTTGTGAGCGCAATGCTTCCATGCAATGCGAACAGGAGGTCACGTTCGCATTGCACCTAACATTTACGTGCGCTGGTATTACTAAGTTGAGCGCAAATATCGCTTTCACAGAAACAATATTTTGCACTCAACTTGTAATCTGGCCCTTAATATGTATGTATATAAGTTACATAGTTGCCAACATTTCAAAAAAAATTCCAGGGACACTTTGCAGCAGAGCAAGCAAGCGGGTTACTGGAGTATTGACGACCTACTGTTCAACTGCTCCGCCCCTCAGTTCTGCAATCAAAACACCCCCAGTAATAGTATAATTTAGACTTATCCATAGTTTATTATACAGATTACAGCACCAAGCTCTTACACCTACCCAGTCTGGGCATATGGTTATTTTTACAACACAGCATCAAAATTAGAAAGACAAATAATATGTGAAACCCATTCAATGATAATAATAATATTCCATTAGGGATTAATTATATTTAAATAATACACTATATCTATCTGTATATATGTATGTGTGTGTATATATATATATATATATATATATATATATATATATATATATATATATATACATACAAACAACAAATGTTGTGCAAAAGAGATTTTCAGGGACATTTCCAGGGACAAAAAAAATCCAGGGACATACAACAAAATCCAGGGACTGTCCCTGGAAATCAGGGACTGTTGGCAACTATGAAGTTAAAGGGATATCAAACTCAGAATGTTTCTTTCATGATTCAGATAGAGCATACAATTTTAAATAACTTTCTAATTTACTACGATTATTAAATGTTCTTAATTCTCTTGGTATCCTTTGTTAAAGGAGCAGCAATGGGAGTAAGCTGAACATATCTGATGAACCAAATGTCAGAGGTGTATATGTGCAGCTACCATAGAGAAGCTAGTTCCCAGTGGTGCATTACTGCACCCAAGTCTACCCAGGTATGCTTTTAAACTAACAATACCCAGAGGTCACAACAAATTAGATAGCAGAAGTAAATAGGAAAATTGCATGCTCTGACTGAATTGTGAAAGTAATTATGTCCCTTTTAAATACTTTATTTGAATATATTGTACATGTGTTTTGTTCTGCATCTATTCAATCAATTAACACTTTACTCCAGGTCTCCAATAGCATCTCCAGAGCTATTATGTAACACGTAACTCACCACTTCAAACTATATGGTGCGTTAAAACAGTGGTAAATCTTTTTTACTATCCACTTGTAATGCCATATTGTGCAGTATTCTTAGGTTAAGGGCATGCTAAGGATTACGTACCCTGCACTATTGTTTGCAAATACATTTGTATACTAGCCTAGTGTTGGAAAGCATGCTATGATTTCTACGTTAACTGCACTAGAAGTAAGATTTTTGCACGCATCAGGTTGTGCTCATATTATGAGTAAACTGTTTTCGCTTACACGCTAACCTGACGAAAGCAAAATGATGCATGCGCGTTCACGTATTCCATCATAGAAGTCAATGGAGCAAAAACAAAGTGGAAAAAAAACTAAAACCCCACTCTTGCACAAGCCCGATCACATGTTCTCATGTACGCTAACCCGACATTAAAATATGAATAGTTCACATTCCAATGTTCTGCACATAACAGAATATATATATAAATATATATATATATACTATAATTGCGTTTGTAACATGTCCGTCATCGTCATCAGTTGCACACACATCCAAAGAGGAATGTTGGCTGTGCGTACAGCCAAAAGAATCCACCTGGATGCAGCATTGCCAAACGAAGTATTAAGAAAAAACATAATTAATGTAAGAACTTACCTGATAAATTAATTTCTTTCATATTGGCAAGAGTCCATGAGCTAGTGACGTATGGGATATACAATCCTACCAGGAGAGGCAAAGTTTCCCAAACCTCAAAATGCCTATAAATACACCTCCCACCACACCCACAACTCAGTTTAACAAATAGCAAAGTAGTGAGGTGATAACAAAAAGAAGTAAAAAAGCATATAAAAAGAGGAACTGGAAATATAATTGTTCTTTTATACAAAAAAACATAACCACCATAAAAATGGTCTCTTGCCAAAATGAAAGAAATTAATCAGGTAAGTTCTTACATAAATTATGTTTTCTTTCATGTAATTGGCAAGAGTCCATGAGCTAGTGACGTATAGGATAGAAATCCCCAAGATGTGGAAGTCCACAGAAGAGTCACTAGAGAGGGAGGGATAAAATAACAACAGCTATTTCCACTGAGAAATTAAATCCACACAATAATTAAGTTTTTCTTAAAAAACTTAAATCAAAAGCAGTAGAATCTGAGACAGCTGCCTGAAGAACTTTTCTACCAAAGACTGCTTCAGAAAAATCAAAATACATCAAAATGGTAAAAACAATAAAAGTATGCAAAGAAGACCATATTACTGATTTGCAAATTTGATCAATTGAAGCTTCATTCTGAAAAAGCCCAAGAAATGGCGACTGAACTTAGTAGAATGAGCTGTAAATCTCTGAGGCGGAGCCTGCCCTGCCTCCAAATAAGCCTTGAGAAACAAAAGCTTTAATGAGGATGCCAAAGAAATCGCAGAGACTTTCTAACCTTCTCTGGAACCAGAAAAACAACAAATAGACTAGAAGTCTTCTGAAATCCTAGTAACCTTGATATAGAATTATAAAGCTTGTTACGGCACCCCCAAGCATAGAAGGGTTAAACCGCCATTTAGTAGATCTTCCCTTCCAGAGGCACAGCATACAGTAAATTTCCCCTCTCCCTCCCCCAAGCACGAGTCAAAGCTCCATGGTGAGGGTCAAACAGATATCAGCAAGAGCTGTGGGTTTATTGTTCTTAAATACACATTTTTACACATTAGTACCACCCACAGGGTTTTGTAAAACAACCAATAAACACATACAATACTCTCAGACACTCCCACACAAAATCCTCCCCTCTGTCTGTGATACAATTACCTTACACAATGATGTAAAGTGTACTGACTGTTGCCAGACCAATGTGATCACATTCAATTGTTTGGTGTGTTGGTGTTCTTACTGCGCATGTCTAGACGGACATGTCATTCAAAATCAAATAGTTTATGTTCCAAGTGCTTGTTGCAACGCACTTGTGGTGGAGGCATGGGATAGAGAGAACTCGATAAGACATATGTCAAAAAATCTTATATGTTTAGAGTTGATCACAAAAATGCCGCTATATAGCAGCTTTATTCTCTCTGAGTTTTGTTTACTAATGTTCTAAGCCAATGGCAGCCAGCACATTGATATCATGAGCCCATTGGCTCTAGCATTTTAGTCATATAATAGAGTTATGAGATTTGTTCAAATAGAAAAAATGGGCGTTTACAAGGGCGGACCCAATGTCCGATCAGCCCAGTGTGCTGACGTCAGATGCCAACATCGGCATCTGACAATATCCCACAATATGGCAAAAAGAAAATAAATAAAAAATAAATAATAATAAAACACCTAAAGTCTCTTACTTATTAGCCACATCATCTATAGGGCCATCGGCATTAGCACCATCTGCGCTAACCCACACCAAAAGTGTCAGCACTAGGCAACCAGCCATCCCGGCCAACACGATCACCCAGTGGCGATTGGTAACTATAGCGACAATTATAACAAATAAATAAATACAATTTTAAAGAAGTATCAACTGAATCTGCCTTATGATTCTGTGGTAGGTAATACAACGCTATATGTATCTAGCGATAGAGTGGATGGGTGTTTCTATCATAAGTGTTTTTCTCCTAACACGGAGTATTTTCTAAAAATCAAGATAGCTGATGTATTATGGTGGACTATGAGAGGATTTCAAGCAGGATTCAATTCTAAACACAAGGCGAAGTACAAAGTGCGAATGACAATAGTACTAATAGGACATAATGTCCTATTCTAAATAGCCAAATGTTATATGATAGAGTGATGTATGATTAAGATAAAGATATATATGAGCTTAATCATATATATACAAATGATAAATATGTGAAAAATAAATATATATTACACATCATAATATTTATATAGTGACAGTGTCATATGCATTATGATCACCTAAAAGAAATAAAGATTTAAGTGTGATGACAAATATAGTGCTGTCTATTATAAATAATATATTTGGTAACTATTATTAATAGTGAATTTTATTACTAAATTATACTTTAATCTATAAAATATAGTGCTGTCTGTTGTGGCTGATATATGTAGTAACTATTATTAATAGTGAAATTTGTGACTAAATTATACTTAGATATATAAAAGAGAGTGTTGTGTTTATTTTGTGAACTCTATAATATAAAAATAAAATGGTATAATGGAATTGTGACTCATATGAGAGGAGATAAGGGAATGGGGAATGTGACCACTATTAAAATATAGAAAGGGCATTTTTAATCTATCCAAGCATGAGCTTACTAATGATGAGATTAGGGTATTGGGTAAGGGGCTATCATTTTGCCCATCCAACAATTCAAACATGTTTCAGTTATTCGTAGATGTAAACTACTTTACTAGAAAATTATCTCTACAAAAGTATTTTGCGGAGAAAAAACTTAAAAATACTAATAACAAGCCTATTATTGTAGACACTATGAACGAACGCTTGAATAATGGTATACTTGTCTATGAACCTGACACCCTCCTTGAACAACTTACTGAAAAATACATTCACACAGACTTCAGACCGAGATCTAACTTTAATCCACCTAGGGCAAAAAATTCACACATTGGCATTTATCAATCAATGGTCTTAAAAGACCTTGAAAGATTGTCTAAAATATCCAGATATAGAAATAATCTTAGCCCTGAAGAACGCCATGCCCTAAATTCTTTAAGTACCAACAAAGACCTAGTAATCTGCCAAGCGGATAAGGGTTGTGAGACAGTGATCCAAAACATCCAAGACTAGATTCTGGAGGCAAATAGGATTCTTAATGATGCCAGCCACTATAGAGTTCTACCCAATGACCCTACTCCTATTTTTTCTAAACAGCTTTACTCCCTTTTATTGGAGGGTTTTGATGAAGGAATTATTACCAAAAAAGAGAAAGAGTATCTATATCCCAAGAATCCCTCTGTGGCCTTTTACTATCACCTTCCCAAAATCCATAAGGACACGTCCAACCCCCCTGGGAGACCTATAGTGGCTGGCATTGATAGTCTCACAGATCATCTCTCTGCTTATGTAGATTCATTTCTACAGAAGCATGTTGTCAATTTACCATCTTTCATTAAAGATTCTACTGATCTACTAAACAAATTGACAAGTTTGGGAGTGACTAAAAAGGAGTCTGATCTATGGTGGATAACGAGCTATGTGAGCTTGTTATATTCGAATATCCCCCACGATAAGGGTCTGACAGTGATCCAATCATACTTGGAGACTGATATCTATATGACTTTAAAACAACAATTGTTTATCACTGATTTAATTCGTTTCATATTACAACACAATTATTTCATGTATCAGGGACAATATTATCTTCAGACTAAAGGTACGGCCATGGGCACAAGATTCGCACCCAGTTTTGCCAATCTATACATGGGCAAATTTGAGGAGACCCACGTTTATGGGTCTCCTATGGGTGCGAGTCTGGTGTTCTATGGCCGCTACATAGATGATCTCATCTTTATCTTCAAGGGTACATATGAGGAGGCCCTTTTATATTCATCTTCCTTAAATACCAATAACTTTGACCTTGAATTCACTAGCAACATCCAATCCACAAGGATAGAATACTTAGATCTGACACTATATTTTTCAGACACTGGCACTATAATGTCTGAGACTTTTTTCAAAAAAGTAGATTGCAACAGTTTTCTTAATTTTAAGACTAACCACTACTACAGTTGGAAGAAGAATGTGCCATATGGGCAGTTTAGGCGCATTAGGCGGAACTGCAGTACTATAGAAGGATATATAAGACAATCTACCATACTTAAAGATAGATTTTTGGAAAAGGGTTATCCGATAGACCTGGTGCAAAATGGATATCTTAGAGCACTAAATGACGACAGAAACAAATATCTTATAAATACCAACAAGGGCAATAAGGTTAATAAAGAAATGGAACCAGCATCTTCTGATATACTCAAAACACCCTTATTTATAACGGGTTATAGCAACCAATTTAGGGAAATTAAGCGAATCATTAACAAACATTGGCCTATCATCTGTGATGACCCTTTCCTTAAAAACCATATCTCCTCTAAGCCACGTGTTGTTTATAGGAGGGCCCCTACCCTAAAAAACAAACTAGCCCCCAGTAAAATAGTTAGAGACAAAATTAGGGACCCCCAACAAAATATGGGTCTATATAGGTTCTTCTTGGGCAATTTTTTGCCCAAATATGGCATATTCAAATGCCTAAAGTCTAGATGTAATATGTGTAAGGTAGTGAAAAGCGGAACCAATGTCTTTATTTCTAACCAAACAGGTGAACAATTTAAAATTAACAAAAGGATGTCATGTGAATCCACATATGTAGTTTATTTGATAAGCTGTACTTGTGGGGTCCAATATGTAGGCCGCACGGGGCATACTATTAAAAGGCGGTGGGGTGAACATGTGTATAATATTAAAAGAAAGTTTCTGAAACATAGTCTATCTAGACATTGTGCATATTCACATAAGGGTAGCTCAAAATCACTCTCTACATTACCTATTGAACAGATATCTCGGAATAGCCATAATCCCATGCTGACCCTACGCCGCAGAGAGACCTTTTGGATCCACAAATTACATACTTTAGCCCCTGATGGCCTCAATGAATGTGTTGATTTAGCTGCTTTTGATCTATGAGATCACGTGACATCTATTAGACTTTCGCTTACTGACATCTATATCCTTTATTTAGATTCCATTAAATTATTATTCCAATACCTAATATTAGTGGTCACATTCCCCATTCCCTTATCTCCTCTCATATGAGTCACAATTCCATTATACCATTTTATTTTTATATTATAGAGTTCACAAAATAAACACAAGACTCTCTTTTATATATCTAAGTATAATTTAGTCACAAATGTCACTATTAATAATAGTTACTACATATATCAGCCACAACAGACAGCACTATATTTTATAGATTAAAGTATAATTTAGAAATAAAATTCACTATTAATAATAGTTACCAAATATATTATTTATAATAGACAGCACTATATTTGTCATCACACTTAAATCTTTATTTCTTTTAGGTGATCATAATGCATATGACACTGTCACTATATAAATATTATGATGTGTAATATATATTTATTTTTCACATATTTATCATTTGTATATATATGATTAAGCTCATATATATCTTTATCTTAATCATACATCACTCTATCATATAACATTTGGCTATTTAGAATAGGACATTATGTCCTATTAGTACTATTGTCATTCGCACTTTGTACTTCGCCTTGTGTTTAGGATTGAATCCTGCTTGAAATCCTCTCATAGTCCACCATAATACATCAGCTATCTTGATTTTTAGAAAATACTCCGTGTTAGGAGAAAAACACTTATGACAGAAACACCCATCCACTCTATCGCTAGATACATATAGGGTTGTATTACCTACCACAGAATAATAAGGCAGATTCAGGTGATACTTCTTTAAAATTTTATTTATTTATTTGTTATAATTGTCGCTATAGTTACCAATCGCCACTGGGTGATCGTGTTGGCCGGGATGGCTGGTTGCCTAGTGCTGACACTTTTGGTGTGGGTTAGCGCAGATGGTGCTAATGCCGATGGCCCTATAGATGATGTGGCTAATAAGTAAGAGACTTTAGGTGTTTTATTATTATTTATTTTTTATTTATTTTCTTTTTGCCATATTGTGGGATATTGTCAGATGCCGATGTTGGCATCTGACGTCAGCACACTGGGCTGATCGGACATTGGGTCCGCCCTTGTAAACGCCCATTTTTTCTATTTGAACAAATCTCATAACTCTATTATATGACTAAAATGCTAGAGCCAATGGGCTCACGATATCAATGTGCTGGCTGCCATTGGCTTAGAACATTAGTAAACAAAATTCAGAGAGAATAAAGCTGCTATATAGCGGCATTTTTGTGATCAACTCTAAACATATAAGATTTTTTGACATATGTCTTATCGAGTTCTCTCTATCTCATGCCTCCACCACAAGTGTGTTGCAACAAGCACTTGGAACATAAACTATTTGATTTTGAATGACATGTCCGTCTAGACATGCGCAGTAAGAACACCAACACGCCAAACAATTGAATGTGATCACATTGGTCCGGCAACAGTCAGTACACTTTACATTTTTGTATTTTGTTTTAGCGGTCATTTAGCATGTCATACGATCTACTAAGGTTTGTGATTTTGCATTTTCCATTTGTTTGAATCGATCTTTTTATAACATGAATATTGTGAATTGTGACTATAGAAATGTATGAGTCTGAGTGATAATCGTTTGCTCACAAATATGTACAATGGTGGGCTAACAATTGTTATAGATATTTACATAGGATTACTTATATACATATTTTGTTACACACCTGTGAGGGGTTATCAGACTTAGTATCACCTACTATTTACCAATATAACACAGGGAATAGCGCAATGTATGTTGTTTCTATATGTAGCTATAGCAGTTATTGAAATGTATCTTATGAGTAACCAAATGTTTTACTAATGAGAGGTCTGTTTACATGATATCTGATTGGTAGAAGATGTACTATACTCATCATACTGGTTAAGACTCTCACATTGTATGACCAATAGGGCCACTTGTGCTTCCTAGGCTCCTCCTGATATCATGTGATGCCAATTAACATTAATTAGATACTATGTGTATATATAGCAAGTGTTCACAAATGTTTTTATGAAGCCTGATGAAACAGCCTTGAGCTGAGAAACGCATTGCCTTGTTTTTACTACTATTTTAATAAAATCATTTTATATTTGAACACTTGCTATCACCTTTCTGATGCTACATATCCTTTTGGTGAGAGGAGTCCCCCTTATCTGGGCCTCTCTCTGAACTACTGGTGGTTCCTGGATTTCCTTTGTGTCTAGCAGGCCTTTGATTAAGTCTGGTGGGTGACCATATTGATCCCACTCTGTCTCTATAGCATCAAAGGAGATGCTACAACAAATGTGAGTACCTTTCCATTAACATACTGACTCACCTGTGTCAAGACAATACTAGGCCATATAGGCACCTATGTCCTTTTATGTTGTTCATCTAGACACCACACCTATACCGGAGAGTGGTCCCCTGGGTGACTATAAGAAATCCCAGACTGCCGCTATAGCACTACTTGAGGTGCTTTCATAAATGTGAGTTTACTCTGTACACATAGACTTATCTATCTTCTGGACCAGACAATTTTGGGCCATGTGGCGCTTCTGTTTCTTCTTGTCTTTGTAGATTGCTGCTTTGGATCCCGGCCTGGATCTCCACAGATAGCTGCCTGTCTTTCATCTCAGTGATTTTCCACCATCACTATTAGAGACTATATTATTTTGAGTATTTGCCTTCCTCCACAAGCTTGCTACACAGTGCATTGGACTCAACAATTCACACACCATTGTGAAATTATTCTACCAGAGACTGAGCTACCTATTTACCATTGTATTTGTATGTTTTTAGCTTTCTCTTTCTCTTAGGAGGTATACAGGCATTGTGCCACCTTATCACCATTTGGTTATATATTATCACATTTTGTCTTTCTCTTAGGAGGTATACACTACGTATAATCTGTTTTTATTATCATACTTTATATTCTCTGACTAGTATAGCTATACAATCTATCTCTTCTGAGGCTTGTATATTTACAGAAATTGGCTACCCAGCATTACCCTTATAAGATATCTGATATATCCCCTGATAGGGCGCCCCCTCTTATTTTTTGCAATTTTACCTTACACAATGGTTGATACAATTACCTTACACAATAGTTGATACAATTACCTTACACAATGGTTGATACAGTTACCTTACACAATGTTTGATACAATTAACTTACACAATGGTTGATGCAGTTACCTTACACACTGGTTGATACAATTACCTTACACAATGGTTGATGTAACTATCACAGAAAGAGCAATACAGTTCAATTGCCATGGAGCCAAAGTCTTTCGTTATACAAATGGGCTACATCGCATAGCTATCTGGGGTATCACTGTCCAAATAGGGCAAGTACTGAATGACCCGGCTTTCGTGTCTTTGCAGGGGAAAAGTAAGCATTTCAACATGGGGCCATAGTCTAAAGGCAGCAGGTGGGCAACCAGGCTCCTCCAATGCACAGTGGCAAGATTGGTCTAGTCACAAAGCTCTTACCACATCCATAGGATGTAAAGAACTCTCAAAGAATTATTTAGGATTAGGACACAAAGAAGGAACAACAATTTCTCTACTAATGTTGTTTAAATTCACAACCTTAGGAAAAAAAGAAGTCCACAAAACAACTTATCTAGATGAAAAAATCAGATAAGGAGACACACAAGAGAGACCTGATAAATCAGAAACTCTTGTAGCAGAAGAGATAGTCAAAAGAAACAACAGTTTCCAAGAAAGTAGATAATATTCAAAGAAAATATAGGCTCAAAAGAAAGATCCTGCAAAATCTTTAAACCAAATAAGACTCAAAAAATGAGAAATTAATAAATGAACAGGCCTGATACCAACCAAAGCCTGAACAAAACAGTGAATATCAGGAAGTTTAAACAATCTTTCTAGGAAATAAAACAGAAAGAACAGAGATTTGTCCCTTCAAAAAAATTTCAGACAAACTTATCCAAACCATCCTGAAAAAAGTGTAAAATCCTATAAATTCTAAAAGAATGCCAAGAGAATTTATGAGAAGAACTCCATAAAATATAGGATTTCCAAACCTGATAATACATGTTCCTTGAAACAGACTTATAAGCCTGCAACATAGTGATAAAAACTGAGTCAGAGAAACCTCTATGACTAAACACTAATCCAATTCTATACCATCAAATTAGTAATTTGAGATCCCGATGGAAAAATAGCCCCTAAAACAAGAGGGCTGGCCAAAAATAAAGCGGCCAAGGATGGCAACTGGACATCCGATAAAGATTCACATACCAAACCTGTGAGGCCATGCTGATGCTATCAGAAACACATGAGACTGTTCCAATATGATCTTGGAAAACACCCTTGGAAGAAAAAAACAGAGGCGGAAAGATGTAGTCAGGTTGCAAAACCAAGACACTGCTAATGCATCCACCAATTCCGCCTGAGGATCCCTGGACCTGAAAAGGTACCTGGGAAATTGAGAAAACACATCTGTATAGAGATACCACACTCCGGATGTAAAGACTGACGGCTAAGATAATCTACCTCCCAAATGTCTAAACCTGAGATAAAAATTGTAGAAATTAGAGGAGATGAATTCCATCTAAGAACGTATTCAAGATACTTCTTAATTGATAAGGAACTGTGAATCCCTATTTGATGATTGACATATGCCACAGTTGTGATATTGTCTGTCTAAAAGCAAAATGAAAATTTCTCTCCTAAAATAGGCCAAGACTGAAAGAGCTCTGAAAATAGCACAGAGTTCTAAAATATCAATTGGAAACCTCGCCTCTTGAAGCTTCCAAACCCCTTGTGCTGTCAGAGACCCTCAGACAGCTCCCCAACCTGTAAGACTTGCATCCATTAAGAATACAGTCCAGGAAGGATGAACAAAAGGAGGCCCCCTGAATAAAACAATGATAGTCTAATCACCAAAACAGAGAGAGTTGAGTGTTAGGATTTAAGAACATCAACTGTGATATCTGAAAACAAGCCCTGCACCATTGATTCAGTATGCAAAGCAAAAGAGGTCTCGGATAAAAAACTAGCAAAGGGAACCACGCGCAATGCTGCAGTTATGAGACCTAAAACTTCCATGCACATAGCCACTGAAAGGAATGTTCTAGACTGTAAGTTAGACAGGCTAACACCAATTACAATAGACTTTTGTCCGATAAAGACAAAGAAATGAACACAGAATCCATCTAGAAACCCAAAAAGAGGTGACCCTTGTCTGAGGATTCACGAAACTCTTAGGTAAATTAAATCCTCTAACCATGTCTTGAAGAAACAAAACTAGTTGATTCATCAGAGATTCCAATAAAAGAAAAGATTAAGCTAATACCAAGATAGCATCCAAATAAGGAAACACCACAATACCCTACTGTCTTATTACAGAAAGAAGGGCACCCAGAACCTTTGGAAAGATTCATAAAGCTGTCGCTAGACCAAATGGAAAAGCGACAAATTGGTAAAGCTTATCTAAAAAAGGGAATCTCAGAATCCACAAGTGGTCTGAATGAAATAAAATATGAGGATAAACATCCTGTAAAATGGAGTGGACATAAAATTACCTAGCTGAACAAAAAGGCATAATAGTCCTTATAATCGCCAACTTGAAATTTGAGACTCTAACAAAACAATATAAAGTCTTCAGATCCAAGATTTGACTGAATAAACTTTTCTTCTTTGGGACAAAGAATATAATTGAACAGAAACCCAATCCCTGTTCCTGCTAAAGAACTGGTATAATCACTCCTGAAAAAAATTCACAGTGTACTGAGAAAGAAAGATTCTTCCCATAGAAGGTCTCATTCTAAAAATCTATTCAAACCCTAAGAATAATATAGATTTTGGACTGAGTTCATCCAACAACAATCTAATCTGCCCCCACCAGAAGGACTGGTTTGAGTACTGCACCTTCATGCAGACTAATAACTAGTAATTATATAGCGTTTTTCTCCCAGAAGGATAGAAAAAAATGCTTTTTCAGTGCTTACACTCGGAGTTAGCTAAATTAGCAGCTGATAAAAACAGTTATTATTACCCAAATAAATGGTACACAATAAATTGACCTCAAAAGGCCGAAGGGATGTATTAACCCTGCCGGGAAATTAATCTATGATCCTTGGATCTAAAACAAGCGTTTGTAGTCAGGACATTCACCAACTGATCTACATCACCGGACTAAAAGTAGGGCTAGAGATAATAAAAAATATTTGAAATCATAATAATAGATATAGTAAACATAATTAAATGAATACATCAGAAGTAAATAAACCGAGTTATATACTTGAGAATCTAAAACTGCTTATACTAACTGCTCAACAACAAAAAGGTTGAAAAAACAGAAATGTCAGCCACTGATAAAGCTGAGCTAAAAATATGAACAGTACGTGGATATGCTCTACTAAGGTTATATTCAAGCTCTAAAGAATCATAAAAATAAGTACCAATTTCCATAGAAATAGTAGTACAGTCCTAAAATGGAATCATGATAAACCATTCTTTAGAACATAATACAGATAGTATCTTGAATAGGAAAAAACCTCAGGAGCAAAATTAAAATCTTAAAATCCAGATTTTAAAATAACATATGGCTAGATTATGAGTTTTGCGGTATGAATGAAATTGTGTCGTTAAGGCTCTTTTTCACTACCGCTGGTATTACGAGTTTTGAAGGTTTAGCTGTACCGCACACTTTTTTGGCCGTAACGCAACGTAATTACCGCAGCTTTTAAAAAGTCCTTTTTCAATGGGACTTCCATAGTGCCGGTATTACGAGTTTGCCTGGGAGGCCAAAAAGTGAGCGGTACAGTCTATACCGTCAAGACCCATACCGTAAACTGAAAGTCAGTAGTTTTGGGTTTTACGCTACAAAGCTGTAGCATAAAATTCATAACTAAAGTGCTAAAAAGTACACTAACACCCATAAACTACCTATTAACCCCTAAACCAAGGCCCTCCCGCATCGCAAACACTAAATTAAAATTATTAACCCCTAATCTGCTGCTCCGGACATTGCCGCCACTATAATAAACATATTAACCCCTAATCCGCCGCCCCTAACATCGCTGCCAACTACCTACATTTATTAACCCATAATCTGCCGTCCCCAACGTCGCCGCCACTATACTACATTTTTTGACCCCTAAACCTAAGTCTAAACTAACCCTAACACCCCCTAATTTAAATATAATTAAAATAAATCTAAATAAAAATTACTATCATTACCTAAATAATTCCTATTTAAAACTAAATACTTACCTATAAAATAAACCCTAAGCTAGCTACAATATAACTAATAGTTACATTGTAGCTAGCTTAGGGTTTATTTTTATTTTACAGGTAAGTTTGTATTTATTTTAACTAGATAGAATAGTTAGTAAATAGTTATTAACTATTTACTAACTACCTAGCTAAAATAAATACAAATTTACCTGTAAAATAAAACCTAACCTGCCTTACACTAACACCTAACATTACACTACAATTAAATCAATTACATAAATTAAATACAATTAACTAAATTACAAACAAAAAAACCCCCACTAAATTACACAAAATAAAAAATTAAATTATCATATATTTAAACTAATTACACCTAATCTAATAGCCCTATCAAAATAAAAAAGCCCCCCCCCCCCAAAATAAAAAAAAACCCTAGCCTAAACTAAACTGCCAATAGCCCTTAAAAGGGCCTTTTGCGGGCGGGACATTGCCCCAAAGAAATCAGCTCTTTTACCTGTGAAAAAAAAAATACAAACAACCCCCAACAGTAAAACCCACCACCCACACAACCAACCCCACAAAAAAAATCCTAGCTAAAAAAACCTAAGCTCCCCATTGCTCTGAAAAGGGCATTGCCCTTAAAAGGGCATTTAGCTCTTTATCAAGTGCCCAAACCCCTAATCTAAAAATAAACCCACCCAATAAACCCTTAAAAAAGCCTAACACTAACCCCCCAAAGATCCACTTACAGTTTTTGAAGACCCGACATCCATCCTCACGAAGCCGGCAGAAGTCCTTAACGAAGCGGCAGAAGTCTTCATCCAACCGGGCAGAAGTCTTCATCCAACCGGGCAGAAGTCTTCATCCAGACGGCATCTTCTATCTTCATCCATCTTCTTCAATCGACGTCTTCTTGCAGAATGAAGGTTCCTTTAAATGACATCATCCAAGATGGCGTCCCTTGAATTTCCGATTGGCTGATCATCCAATCGGATTAAAGGTGAAAAAATCATATTGGCTGATGCACTCAGCCAATAGGATTGAGCTTCAATCCTATTGGCTGATCCAATCAGCCAATAGGATTGAGCTCACATTCTATTGTCTGTTCCAATCAGCCAATAGAATGCAAGCTCAATCCTATTTGCTGATTGCATCAGCCAATAGGATTTTTTTGCCTTTAATTCCGATTGGCCAATCGGAATTCAAGGGATGACATCTTGGATGACATCATTTAAAGGAACCTTCATTCTGCAAGAAGACATCGATTGAAGAGGATGCTCTGCGCCGGATGTCATGAAGATGGAGTCGCTCCGCGCCGGATGGATGAAGATAGAAGATGCCGTCTGGATGAAGACTTCTGCCCGGTTGGATGAAAACTTTGTTGAGGATGGATGTCAGGTCTTCCAAAACTGTAAGTGGATCTTCGGGGGTTAGTGTTAGGATTTTTTAAGGGTTTATTGGGTGGGTTTTATTTTTGGATTGGGGTTTGGGCACTTGAAAAAGAGCTAAATGCCCTTTTAAGGGCAATGCCCATCCAAATGCCTTTTTCAGGGCAATGGGGGGCTTAGGTTTTTTTAGTTAGGATTTTATTTGGGGGGTTGGTTGTGTGGGTGGTGGGTTTTACTGTTGGGGGTTTGTTTGTATTTTTTTTACAGGTAAAAGAGCTGATTTCTTTGGGGCAATGCCCCGCAAAATGCCCTTTTAATGGCTATTGGTAGTTTAGTTTAGGCTAGGTTTTTTTTTTGGGGGGGGGGGCTTTTTTATTTTGATAGGGCTATTAGATTAGGTGTAATTAGTTTAAATATCTGATAATTTTTTTTTATTTTGTGTATTTTTTTTTTTGTAATTTAGTTAATTGTATTTATTTTATGTAATTTATTTCATTGTAGTGTAAGGTTTGGTGTTAGTGTAACTCAGGTTAGGTTTTATTTTACAGGTAATTTTGTATTTATTTTAGCTAGGTAGTTAGTAAATAGTTAATATCAGCCAATAGGATTGAGCTTGCATTCTATTGGCTGTTGCAATCAGCCAATAGAATGCGAGCTCAATCCTATTTGCTGATTGCATCAGCCAATAGGATTTTTTGCCTTTAATTCCGATTGGCTGATAGAATTCTATCAGCCAATCGGAATTCAAGGGACGCCATCTTGGATGACGTCATTTAAAGGAACCTTCATTCTGCAAGAAGACGTCGATTGAAGAGGATGCTCCGTGGCGGATGTCTTGAAGATGGAGTCGCTCCACGCCGGATGGATGAAGATAGATGATGCCGTCTGGTTGAAGATTTCTGCCTGGTTGGATGAAGACTTCTGCCTGGTTGGATGAAGACTTCTGCCTGGTTGGATGAAGACTTCTGACGCTTCATTGAGGACTTCTGCCGGCTTCATTGAGGATGGATCTCGGGTCTTCAAATACTATAGGTGGATCTTCAGGGGTTAGTGTTAGGCCTTTTTAAGGGTTTATTGGGTGGGTTTTATTTTTAGATTAGGGGTTTGGGCACTTGAAAAATAGCTAAATGCCCTTTTAAGGGCAATACCCATCCAAATGCCCTTTTCAGGGCAATGGGGAGCTTAGGTTTTTTTAGTTAGGATTTTATTTGGGGGTTGGTTGTGTGGGTGGTGGGTTTTACTGTTGGGGGGTTGTTTGTATTTTTTTTTACAGGTAAAAGAGCTGATTTCTTTGGGGCAATGCCCCGCAAAAGGCCCTTTTAAGGGCTATTGGTAGTTTAGTTTAGGCTAGGGTTTTTTTATTTTGGGGGGGCTTTTTTATTTTGATAGGGCTATTAGATTAGGTGTAATTAGTTTAAATATCTGATAATTTATTTTTTATTTTGTGTAATTTAGTGTTTGTTTTTTTTGTAATTTAGTTAATTGTATTTATTTTATGTAATTTATTTAATTGTAGTATAAGGTTAGGTGTTAGTGTAACTCAGGTTAGGTTTTATTTTACAGGTACATTTGTATTTATTTTAGCTAGGTAGTTAGTAAATAGTTAATAACTATTTACTAACTATTCTACCTAGTTAAAATAAATACAAACTTGCTACATGAAATAAAAATAAAACCTAAGCTAGATACAATGTAACTATTAGTTATATTGTAGCTAGCTTAGGGTTTATTTTACAGGTAAGTATTTAGTTTTAAATAGGAATTAGTTAGTTATTAATAGTAGGTTTTATTTAGATATATTTTAATTACATTAAAGTTAGGGGGTGTTAGGGTTTAATAACTTTAGTATAGTGGCAGCGACATTGGGGCGGCAGATTAGGGGTTAATAAGTGTAGGTAGGTAGCGGCAACATTGAGGGAGGCAGATTAGGGGTTAATAAGTGTAATGTAGGTGGCGGCAGTGGCGGGGCGGCAGATTAGGGGTTAATAAGTGAATTGTAAGTGGTGGCGGTGTCTGGGGTGGCAGATTAGGGGTTAATAAGTGTAATGTAGGTGTCGGCGATGTCGGGGGCGGCAGATTAGGGGTCAATAAGTGTAATGTAGGTGTCAGCGATGTCAGGCGGCAGATTAGGGGTGTTGAGACTCTGGGTTCATGTTAGGGTGTTAGGTGTAAACATAAATTTAGTTTCCCCCTAGGAATCAATGGTGTTGCGTTACGGAGCTTTACACTGCTTTACTGCAGGTGTTAGGCTTTTTTTTAGCCGTCTCTCCCTATTGATGTCTATGGGGAAATCGTGCACGAGCATGTAAAACCAGCTCAAAGCAGCGCTGGTATTGGAGTGCAGTATGGAGCTCAATTTTGCTTTACGCTCACTTCTTGCCTGTTATGCCGGGTTTTTGCAAACCTGTAATACCAGCGCTGTAGGTAAGTGAGCGGTGACAAGAACTTGCAAGTTAGCACCGCGCCGCTCATAACGCAAAACTCGTAATCTAGCCGATAGTTAATAGGAGGACTAGGCTCCTAAAAGCTAAAAATAACAAAGTTTCCTTAACAAGAACAAAGAATGTTCAAATGAGAAATAAGGAGAATTTTTAACAAAACTGTCTGATACAGGATCCTTTGAACCAAAGAAAACCTTCATCAGTAGAATAAACTTAAGTATGCTGTTGGTCAGAACAAAATTAATTAAATCTTAACAATTTTAAAAAGACCTTGTAAGTTTATTTAAAGGCATAATAGCAGTCATAACCCTTTATAATAAAAGCAATAACATGTGATGTTTGCAGATGAAATCAAGTACATGAACTAAGTAAGTAAAAACAGTAAATGTCATTGTACATGTAGAAACATTATTAGCATAAAATGTAATAAATACATGCCACATAATTGAGCTGAAGAAATAACAACAGCTTAATAATGAAAAGAACACACTTAGCTTTGTAGAATAATGCTTTAGGGCATCATAGTTTCTACAGTAACATCAGAGTCAGGATCAGAATAAGACATCTCGCAAAATGTATCAGAAAAAGAAAAATAACATTAGGCAAAACATTCAATTTCCAAATTGTAAGTTTCAGTAGATAGAAAAACAAAGATAGTATTTAAAAAACTAAAAAAAACTAAAACTAAAATAAAAAAGCAGGCATAATAGCTTTCAAAATTCATGAAAACAGCGAGCAATAGCAATAGCAATAGAGGGAGAGGGGTAAAATAACTAAATTTGGCGCCAAGAATGATGCATTACGCAAAAACAACTAGCGTCAACAAAGACGCAGGAAATGACAAAATTTGCGCCATCAAAGGCGCAACTTCGCACCAAATTTTTTTTTTTTTTTTTTTTAAAAAACAAGTCAAATTAGAAAAAGACTGAACCCCAGATAAGAAAAAAGTTTAAATAAACTTCCCAACATGATTCCTATACTGAAACTGTTTAGACTGCAAAGGGAAATATACATAGACCTGACTCATGGCAAATATAAGTAAAATACATATATTTAAAACTTTATATTAATACATAAAGCGCCAAACCATAGCTGAGAGTGTCTTAAACAATGATACATACTTACCAAAAGACACCTATCCACATATAGCAGATAACCAAACCGGTACTGAAAACTATCAGCAGAGGTAATGGTATATGAGTATATCTTCGATCTGAAAAGGGAGGTAGGAGATGAATCCCTACGACTGATAACAGAGAACCTTTAAAAAGATTTTCCATGAGAGAAACCACAAAATCAATAGCCGATACTCTCTTCACATCCGTCTGACAAACACTGTACTCTGAGCGGAATTGGGCTTCAGAATGCTTAGAAGCGCTTATCATAGAAGAAATCTAAAAATCAAGCACAAACTTACTTAGGTTTATTTATAGGCATTTGAGGTTTGGGAAACTTTGCCCCCTCCTGGTAGGAATGTATATCCCATATGTTACTAGCTCATGGTCTCTTGCCAATTACATGAAAGAAATAAAAGAACATGAAAAGAATGAAAGAATACATAAAAGAATTAAGAAAAATACACGCAACCATTCGCACGAAATAACAAAAAAGCACTCCACCGCCCGCACTAAATAATAAAAAACCTAACCACCCGCACACAGTATAACAAAATAAAACCTAACCGCCTGCACAAAGTATTAACAAAAAAACACCTAACCGCTCGCACAAAGTATTAACAAAAAAAAAAACACCTAAGCACCCGCACAAAATATTAACAAACACCTAAACCACCAACCCCCACATTGCAAAATAATAAAGTAATTAACCCCTAATACGCAAATTAAACAACATGATTAAAATATTAACCCCTAAACCGCCAACCCCCCACATTGCAATAAACCTAATTAACCTATTAACCCCTAAACTGCCAACTCCCCACAATGCAATAAACCTAATTAACATATTAACTCCTAAACCGCCAACCCCCAACGCAAATAACTAATTTTATTACTAAGCCCCCTAACCTAAAACCCGCTAAATTAACCCCATTACATAAAATACCTAAAATTAAATTACAAAAATTAATCTTAAATTAAAAAAAAATAAAAAAAGTCTAAAATTACATAAAAAATAAACAAAATTATCAAAAATAAAAAAATTAAACCTAATCTAATACCCCTATGAAAATAAAAAGCCCCCAAAATAAAAACACCCCCTAATCTAAACTAAACTGCTAATAGCCCTTAAAAGGGCCTTTTGTAGGGCATTGCCCTAAGTTAAACAACTCTTTTACCTGAGCAAATTACCAGTTACAAAGTACCCCCTAACAGTAAAACCCCCCACCCAACAGACCCCCCAAAACAAAAAACCTGTCTAAAAAAACCTAAGCTACCCATTGCCCCTAAAGGGGCATTTGTATGGGCATTGCCCTTAAAAGGGTATTCAGCTTTTTTACTGCCCATTAAAATAAAAAAGCCCTAATCTAAAAAAAAACCCACCCAGAAAAAAAATAAAAAAAATAAAAAAAAGAAAAAAAAAAAGTCTAACCCCGAATAGGTAGTTCCTGAAGTCCGGCGGTGAAGGTCTTCTTCCAGGGGGCTCCATCATCTTCTATCTTCATCCAGAGCGAAGGTGGCGCGGAGCGGAGCTGGAGAGCGATCTTCCCCAATGCGTGGATCCGAAGTGGCAGTCCACAGCGGTGTGGAGGCTCCTATTCATACGATCGTCCGCCGCACACTGAAGATTGAATGCAAGGTACCCCATTTATATTGGGGTACCTTGCATTCCTATTGGCTGAAATTTTTAAACAAGCCAGTAGGATGAGGGCTACTGAAATATTATTGGCTGATTTGAGCAGCCAATAGGATTTCAGTAGCTCTAATCCTGGTGGCTGATTTCAAAATTTCAGCCAATAGGAATGCAATGTATCCCAATTTGAATGCGGTGTCTTCCATTCAATTTTTAGTGTACGATGGAGATCGAATGAAGAGGAGCCTCCACACCTCTGCGGACTGCCGTCGCTGAGGACCCCCGCTGAGGACCGCTGCTCCGGATCCGCACATCGGGGAAGACCGATCTGCACCTCCGCTCTGCGTCGCCTTTGCTCTGGATGAAGATTGAAGATGATGGGGCCGCCTGAGTTGATTGACACCTCCCTGCTGGTGGCCAATTGGCCGTGAGTCAGCAGGGGGTGGCGTTGCACCAGCAGCTCTTGTGAGCTGCTGGTGCAATGCTGAATACAGAGAGCGTATTGCTCTCCGCATTCAGCGAGGTCTTGCGGACCTGATCCGCACTGTCGGATCAGGTCCGCAAGACCTTTCATAAATAGAGGCCAATGTGTTTCTTTTTATGTTTTTTTTGCTTTGTTTTTACAACAGGAGCACTGTTTCATTTTTATTTAAAGGGAACTGAAGGTAGACTGCTGCTGCACAGCAGTGGCAGAGGGAGCAGAATGTCAGGTAATTAAAAGGTGACATGTGTATCTGCTGCACACTACAATGCATTTGCTCTTTCTTCATCCCTTATTGTTCAACCTCTGCCTGATAGATAATATTCTGGATACTCCTTCAGAAGGAGAATATGAATACTTGAGATTATGAATACTTCCTCTGCTTTCTAAAACAAAATCATCAAAGGAAAAAAAGCCACTATGGGGAAAAAAATAGAATGGCTTTTCTAGGTATTGCCATTAATTAGTTATATTTATTGTGCTTTACTATTAACCAAAATAATTAAGTAACTAAAAAAAATACACAACAGGGGAAAGTGCCTCCCTAGATGTAACGTATAACCTTTCTTGAAAAATAATTAGTATTCCTTGGTATTCCTTACATATTAGTAATTAAAGGGACATGAAACCCATTTTTTTGCTTTCGTGATTTACAAAGAGCATGCTATTTAAAAAAAACTTTCCAAATTACTTCTACTATCTAATTTGCTTCCTTTTCTTGATATCCTTTCTTGAAAGCATATTTAATTAGGCTCAGTAGCTGCTGATTAGTGGCTGCACAATGATGCCTCGTGTGATTGGCTTACCCATGTGCATTGCTATTTCTTCAACAAAGGATATCTAAAGAATGAAGCAAACTAGGTAAAATAAATAAGTTGGAATGTTGTTTAAAATTTTATTCTCTATCTGAATCATGAATGAAAAAAAATTGGGTTTCATGTCCCTTTAAAGCACACTTGGTAGCTCACTGTGAAATTGGTATGGTGAGTACAAGTTTAAATATTGGTAAGAACAAGTTTAAATATTTATTAGCTATATTAGCAGAAGATTGCCTTTAAACAACGGTACTTCATCAATACAATTTGATTATTTTATTTATGATAAAAACCTTCTCAGATGTATATGCTTTACAGAAATGTATAATAAAAACTGTATTACATTTATCGTATGGAACAGAAAACTCATGTTTATACATAAACCAATCAAACTTCTATATCATTCAGCAAACGTTTTTGTGAATTGTCACTGAATTAAGATGTTTATTTTGTATAAATCCTTTCTTTCATGCAGATGGGCAAAGACCTAGATTACAGGTACAGTTAAACAACTTTTAACAAAAATACTGCTTAACAATAAGACAAAACAAAATTGATGCAATTTTTTTTTTTTTAAAAAAAGGTTATACTTAATGGAACAGAAATAAAACAATAAACTTAATAAATAAAAGCTATAATTACTATTCAAGAGTGTAGTGTACCGTGTGTGTATGTGTATATGTACGTATGTATGTATGTTTTGTATATATGTATGTATGTATCTATGTACGTATATTTGTATGCACTGTATGTATGTATACAGGTGTGTATATATATATATATATATATTTATATATATATAGGTATACATACATATACACACACACACACACACATATATATATATATTGTATAACAGATGTACACAGAGAATTCTAGTTACGAGCTTATTAGGATTTCAGTGTGATATTTAGAGGAAGAGCACCACTTACTGGTCACATTTTAATCTGTAAATTTGGATATATTAAAATGAACTTTGTTAAAATGTAAAATGCTATTACTTATGAATATTAATATTATACATGTGCACGGGCGAAAAATGACTTTCTGATTTTTGAAATTCTTCAGTTCAGCTGAATTTCATCCATTTGATTCAGATGAATATGAGATTTGTATTTGTTACCGTAATTTCCAATGAGAACAGCTAATATAGGCAAATAAAATGAACAAAAATCTTACATTATAGGATTCAAATAATTAAAAAAAAGAATCTACTTTTCAATGATCAGAGAAGAGAAGAGACAACATCAAATTGCAGTGCTTCTCTATGGGGCCAATTTATCAAGTGCAGAGAGGACATGATTCATTGTAGCGAATCATGTCTGCCCGGCATCGCTAAATGCTGACAGCATACGCTGTCAGCATTTAACATTGCACAACCATTTCCTTAACTTGTCTGTAATCATCCCGATTGGATACGATTGGGATGATTGACACCCCCTGCTAGTGGCCGATTGGCCGCGAATGTGCAGGGGGCGAAATTGCACAAGCATTTCACGAGAAATGTGCAGCGGATCATGTCCGCCAGAACAATGATAAATCGACCCCTCTATCTGAATCATGAAAGAAAAAATTTGGGGTTTGTGTCCCTTTATTAACCATTACAAATTATTATAGATACTGTAAAAAACTCTAAATAATCCATAGTATGTATGTATATATACAGTATATATATATATATATATATATATATACACTGTGTATTAAGGGGCATATTTATCAAGCTTCGTATGTTGCTTCATAACCTGTCTGCCTGCTCTGAGGCGGGGAACAGACATCGCCAGAAATCAACCCGACCGAATACGATCGGGTTGATTGCCACCCCTCTGTAATGCTCGTGGGATACTCCTCTATCAGACCAAACTCGGCTAGTAGTCTTGTTATCTCGGTGTCGAGCCAGAATGGTAGGGAATATCCCCGAGCAGAGAAAGTTAGCGAGATGAGGAAGGCGCACTCACCACAGGCAGGACAGTCCCTAGCGGCAACAGCAGAGCAAGCCAAGGATGAACCACTAGAATGGTCAGGCAGGCAGGGTTTGGCAACAGCAAAGCAGTCCAAGGATAAACCACTAGAATGGTCAGGCAGGCAGGGTTTGGCAACAGCAAAGCAATCCAGCAGATTGAGGGTTAAGGCAGGTAGACTAGTCAGACAGGTCGGTTCAGCAACAGTAATCAATCCAGCAGTTTAAGGGTTAAGGCAGGTAGAGTAGTCAGACAGGCAGGTTCAGCAACAGTAATCAATCCAGCAGTTTAAGGGTTAAGGCAGGAGAGTAGCCAGGCAGGCAGGTTCAGTAACGGTATTTAGGCACTTAGAAAGAACAATCTGTCACACCCAGGAGTACACAAATTAACACCTATACTTGGGCACTGACAGATCGTTTGTGGAAGGTTTAAATAGGCACAGGATTCACGCCACTGACGTCTGATCGGCATCAGAAGCATGCGGCGATGATGTCTGCGCCGCTCGAATCGGACCCGACACTGCCCCTGGCAACGAGCAGGGAAGGAGACGCAGCACCCCTATCAACGGCTAGAGCAGCACGGCGTGACATAACCCCCCTCTCAAGGGTTCCTTTCGGGAACCAGAGTTGGCCTCGAAGGATGAGCAGCATGGAATCTGGAGACCAGAGATGGAGCATGCACATCACGGGCAGGAACCCAGTAACGATCTGCCACGGAGTAACCCTTCCAATGATTCAGATACTGCAGTTGTCTGCACCTGTATCTGGAGTCCAGGATCTTAGCTACCTCATATTCGGGGTCACCATGGACCAGGAGCGGAGGAGGAGGAGCTCAGAGTCGGGAATATCTATTCTTTGATGTAAGGTTTAAGTAGTGAGATGTGGAAGACTGGATGTATGCGTAGGGTTTTTGGCAAGGCCACTTTGTAGGCAACAGGAGACAGTCTTTACAGGACCTTGTAAGGATCCTTGTAAGGATCCTTGTAAGGATCGATAAACCTAGGACCCAATTTGTGACAGGGTTGACGTAGACAAATATGTCGAGTAGAGATCCAGACACGTTCACCCACCGGAATGGCATGTACAGAAGCCCTATGACAATCAGAAAATTTCTTATATCTAGAGACAGCTGAACACAGCTGAGAGCGAATACATTGCCAATGAGTGGTGAGTTCAGTGATGTGTCGGTCTGTGGCAGGGACCCCATTGGACTGAGTTGAAAGATGGAAGACAGGAGGTTGATACCCTGCTGCGGCTTGAAACAGAGAACATTGAAGAGAAGACTGCCAATGAGTGTTTCTTGCCAGCTCAGCTAGAGGTAGCAACTCAGACTAGTTGGTATGGTGAGTGTTGACAAAGGCTCTAAGGTAGGCTTCAAGATCCTGGTTTGCTCTCTCAGTTAGTCCATTGATCTGAGGATGGTAGCCAGACAACAAGAAAACAGTGGTTCCAATCAACTTACAAAAGGCTCTCCAGAAGGCAGAGATGAACTGTGGACTGTGGAAACAATATTCACAGGAATGCCATGAAGTCGTACCACATGCAAGAGAAAAAGGGACGATAATTCTTGCGCACAAGGCAGTTTGGTTAGGGGTACGAAGTGAGCCAGTCTGGAAAAGCGGTCCACCACAACCCAGATAACTGTATGATGGTCGGAATTAGGAAGGTTCACAATGAAGTCCATTGTTATGTGTGTCCATGGTTGTTTGGGACTGGATAATGGTTGGAGCAAGCCAGGAGGCAAAGATCGAGGATACTTGTTGGCAGCACAAATTGTGCAGGCTTTCACATAATCCTGATCATCAGACGTCATAGTAGGCCACCAAACATGTTGAGAAAGACGCTTGAAAGTCCTAGTCGAACCAGGATGTCCTGAGAGTTTGCTATCATGAGCCCAGGCTAGCACAGGGATATGCAGGTTCAGGGGTATTGAAGGCCATGGGGGCACCAGGAGGTTTACTAGCCTGAGCACGTTGCAATCTTTGCAGAAGGGTGGTATTGAGTTGAGCAAACACACAGGAGGGGGGTATGATGTGTTCAATAGGAGCTTCTGAGGAATCACTTGATTGAGGGAACTGACGGGAAAGGACATCCTCCTTCTTGTTCTTGGTCCCAGGAAGATAAGAAACCACAAAGTTAAAATGGGAAAAGAACAAGGCCCATCTGGCCTGTAGAAGATTGAGTCGATGAGCAGTCTCTAGGTAAGTCAGATTCTTGTGGTCGGTGAGAATCTGAATAGGATTGGCGGTGCCCTCTAACCAATGACGCCATTCAGTCAAGGCCATCTTAATGGCTAAGAGTTCATGATTACCCACATTGTAGTTCCTCTTAGCAAGTGTTTAGAGAAAAAGGCTACAGGGTGTGACTTGGAAGTCAAAGGGTCCCTTTGGGTAAGAACAGCTTCAGCCCCTATCTCGGAGGCATCAACCTCTAAAGTGAACTGTAGGTCAGGATCAGGATGGTGGAGCACAGGAGATGAACAGAAAGCTTTTTTTAGACAAGAGAAGTCATTTATGGCCTCAGGAGGCCAATGTTTACAGTCTTTGTTCCGTTTTGTCAATACAGTGAGAGCAGCAACTGTTTAAGAAAAGTTCTTTATAAACTTGCGGTAATAATTGGAGAACCCCAAGAACCTCTGTAATTCCTTTAATGAAGTAGGTTGAGGCCATTCAAGTACTGCGGTGAGTTTAGCAGGATCCATGGCAAAACCCTCCTTCGAGATGACATAACCAAGGAATTGGATCTGAACTTGATCAAACTCACACTTTTCTAGCTTGGCTACCAAATAATTGTCTCTGAGATGAATAAGCACCTGTCTCACGTGCCTATGATGCTCCTCTAGAGTTGAAGAGAAAACAAGGATATCATCCAGATAAACGATGACAGTGCGGTTGAGGAGGTCACGGAAGACATTGTTGACAAATGCCTGGAAGAATGCAGGGGCGTTACACAGCCCAAAGGACACTACAATGTATTCGTAATGCCGAGATCTTGTGTTAAAGGTGGTCTTCCATTCGTGACCTGGATAGATGCGAATCAGATTGTATGCCACACGTAAGTCCAATTTGGTGAAAAAGCAAGCATCCTGGAGTGAGTCGTACAGTTCAGTGATCAATGGTATGGGATAGCGATTCTTGATGGTTATGTTGTTTAAGGCCCTGTAGTCAATGCAGGGTCTAAACCCACCATCCTTCTTACTGACCAAAAAAGAAGCCAGCCCCAGCAGGAGAGGAGGAAGGGTGAATGAAAACTTTAGCTAGGTTCTCTTGGATGTACTCCTCCATTAATTTGGTTTCAGCCTTGGAGAGTGGATAAGTCCTACCTTTAGGAAGTGGTGCTCCGGAAAAGAGATCAATTTTGCAATCATAAGGACGATGAGGTGGCAGCACGTCGGCTGCTTTTTTCTCAAACACATCCGCTAAGTCCGTGTATACTGAAGGAAGGTTTGAAGGAGTCTGTATGCTCGCTATGGGAATAAGGGGAAGAGGAATGATTTTAGCAAGGCAGGAGTGGAAACAGGAGGTAGCGCAGGAGGCCAGTTGTCCCTCAGACCAGTAGAACTGTGGATTGTGTACCCGAAGACAAGGAAGACCAAGGATGACAGGATGCGCTGGGGAATGAATGACCTCAAACTGCAGCTGTTCAGTGTGGAGGACTCCCACAGTGTCAAGGATAACAGCTTTATGCTGATGCTAGCATTTGCTTAACTCTGTATATCTATTAAGGTTTGTGTTACACGTGTTTTAAGACAGTCTGCTAAGGAGTAGACCTACTCATAAACACTTGAGTTAATCTTGCCTTGTAGATTTACCCCTGAAATATATGGTATATTACAGGGCTACGGCTTAGGCAAAGGATATGCAGGAGAGTGAGAATTAGAACGGTAATCAGAGAATGGTTTGTAATCAGGATCACTGAAGGTTAAATGAGTATCACAAATAAAATGGATAAAGTCTCTGTGACATATATACGTATCTGATTAAGTATTGTAAGCATATGACGAAATTGTATTCACAATACACAGCAAGTTAACACAGTTCAGAGTAGGTTCATGAGGTAAAACGGATAGTCTTTCACTCAGCCATAATACCAGGTTAAACAGGTTGGAATAATAGTAATGAACAACTTTACATACGGAACCTGTTTGTAGGAGTCATAGGAAGCAGGAGGGTTGAGGTGGCAGCAGAATCCGCGAGTAAGGCTGTGCGGTGATTGTGAGAGCCGTTTCTGTTACCTGCTTGTGCTGCGGTAGTGAGTCACTGAGGGCGTGCAGCGCAGGTGCGTATGAGCGTGATGAGCTCAAGAGCAGGGTTGCTAGGAGACACAGACTTGTTGTAGTGCGGTTATCCGCTGTGTAGTCGGACGGAGTCAGAGCCTGCTGCTGAGGTAACCTCCGAAAACAAGAGGTATTGTGTAACTTCTGTAGAACTGCAAAGAATCTGTAGGAATACAAGGTATTGGTTAGAGCTGTGTTACTTCAGAAATTGTCTTCAATAAACCAGCAATGTATGCTGGGAACCCTCAGAGTTTATAGGAAGTAGAATCACTAATTGAAAGAAAAGGTGGTATGGAAGTATTAGACAGGCTGCTAAAGGTGGAATAGAGATATACATGACATATCCCCCCCCCCCAAGGGGACCCCAAGGGGTCATCAAGGTGCAGGCCGATCCGGATGCCTTCTATGGAAAAGGGACACCAAACGAGGTGCGGAGAGATTGGTGGCAGGTTCCCAGGAATCCTCAGAGGTGTCAAAGCCTGCCCAATGGACGAGATATTGAAGCTGTCCATGGCACCGTTTAGAGTCAATGACTGAATGCACCTCGTATTCAGGATCCGGAGTCGGGGTAGCTGAAGGAGAAGGAGGCAGAGGTCGTGAAGCATCACAGGGTTTAATGAGAGAGAAATGGAATGTCGGGTGGATCCGATAGTTCAAAGGTAATTGTAGAGTAACAGTGAGAGGATTGCGTATGGCAATGATAGGGAACGGTCCTACATAAAGTTTATTAAATTTCCTACAGGGGGTAGGTATTCTTAAGTTTCTGGTAGCTAACCAAACTAGGTCTCCAACCTTATAGTTTGGGTGAGGTCTATGACGTAGGTCATAATAGCGTTTCTGGGTGGCTTGAGCCTGTTGAATGTTATCCCTGATGACTGAAAAGGTCTGTTTGATTGAGTTGACCAGGTCGTTGACCTGTGGACAAGGAGTGTCCGTAAGAGGCAGAGGATGGAAACGAGGATGGAGTCCAGAGGTAACAAAGAAGGGAGAATATCCAGTGGATGAGTTAGTTGTGTTATTGTAGGCGAATTCTGCTTGCTGCAGAAAAGATATCCAGGAGTCATGTTTGTTGGAGCAGAAGCATCTTAAATACTGCTCCAACCATTGATTGGTTCTCTCACAGAGACCGTTCGTCTGTGGATGATATGAGGTGGTCAGATGTTGTTGTATATTAAGAGAGCGGCATAGGTTTCTCCAGAATTTGGAAGTGAATTGGGACCCCCTATCACTAAGAACTGATGATGGGAGACCATGCAAACGGACTACTTCCCTGATGAATAATTCTGCAGTCTTTTGGGCTGTTGGGAGTGACTCTGTGGGGATGAAGTGGGCCATTCTAGAAAATAGATCCACTACCACGAAGATGGCAGTCATCCCTCCTGATTTCGAAAGGTCAACTATGAAATCCATAGATACACTGGTCCAAGGGAGCTCAGGTACTGGTAAGTTTTGAAGCAAGCCTAGTGGCAATTGATGTGCGGGTTTACAGGTCTGACATGTAGGACAAGACTTTACGTATTTGACTACCGACTGTCTCATAGTAGGCCACCAAAAATATCTCTGCAGGAGGTCAAGAGTCTTATGAATGCCCAAGTGTCCAGCCAAAGATGAATCATGAGATAATGATAAGGCTTTGTCGCAAAGAGTTGGTGGTACATAAAACCTAGATCGGTTGCAGAGGATTCCATTATCATCTGGTATGAGGGGGTAAGAGGTTTTTGTAGTATCCAATTGTTGTTGAGACTTAAGTTCTGCTAGGTCTTTGGAGATGAGGCCTACTATGCAAGACTTGGGGACAATTGGCGAGAAAGAAGAGACTACCTGGGGTCTGACATCCTTACGAGAGAGGGCATCAGCCTTTCCATTCCTGGATCCTGGGCGATACGTGATAGTATACCTGAAACGAGAAAAATAGAGGCTCCAGCGGAGCTGTCGGGCAGAGAAGGTGCGGTTAGTCTGAAGATACTGGAGGTTTTTATGATCTGTATAGATCACTATTGGTTGTTCTGCTCCCTCCAGTAAGTGTCTCCACTGGTCAAATGATGACTTGATTGCCAACAGCTCTTTTTCTCCTACTGGATAGTTTAATTCTGCAGGAGTTAATAATCTGGAGAAATAACAGACAGGATGCAATGAGTCTTTGGGAGAGATTCTCTGAGAGAGAACCGAGCCAATGGCGTATTCTGAAGCGTCTACTTCAAGAACGAATTGGGCCTTACAATTGGGTAATTGCAGAAATGGTGATGAGACAAATAAGTGTTTTAACAGGTCAAAGGCCTTTTGTGCTTGTGGAGTCCATATAAAGGATGTTGTGGACTTAGTCAGGTTTGTGAGTGGTTTGGTGAGTGCTGCAAAATTCTGGATGAAACGTCTGTAGAAGTTTGCAAAGCCTAAGAACCGTTGGATATCTTTTACCATAGACGGTCTTGGCCAGGATGTGATGGCTGAGATTTTACTGTCTTCCATCATTATCTTGCTCTTGCTAATGCGATATCCCAGGAATGACACCTCACTGACATGGAAGAGACACTTTTCAAGTTTAACATAAAGTTTGTGTGTCTGTAACCTGGATAAAACAAGCCTAACGTGTGTGACATGTTCTGAGAATGTAGATGAGTAAATCAGGATGTCGTCAAGATAGACCACCAGGAAAGTGTCAAGGATGTCCCTAAAGATGTCGTTAATGAAGTTCTGAAATGTTGCCAGAGCGTTGCATAGTCCGAATGGCATAACAGTATACTCAAAAAGACCATACCTGGTCCTAAATGCAGTCAGCCACTCGTCTCCGGCCCTTATTCTAACAAGGTTATAGGCACCTCTAAGATCCAATTTTGTGAATATAGTTGCGCCTGTTAGCCTCTCAATCAGTTCTGGAATGAGAGGCAGGGGGTACCTGTTCTTTATGGTACGCTTATTCAACTCCCGATAATCTATTATCGGACGAAGGGACCCGTCCTTGTTTTTAACAAAGAAAATGCCGGCACCTGCAGGAGAAGTGGAGGGCCGGATAATGCCTTTTCTCAAATTTTCAGCTATGTAGGACTTAAGGTGAAGTAGTTCGGGTCTAGATAGGGGGTAGATATGGCCATAAGGGATGGTTGCTCCGGGAATCAGGTCTATGGGGCAATCGTAGGCCCTATGAGGAGGTAACAAGTAGAGGGATGGTTTGTTGAGAGACAGGACCTGAAGGTAAGTGAGTTCCATCAATAACTTTCAGATGCAAAAGTGTGCTTTTAAACAAAAAAGGTATTTTATTAACTTCAACTAAAGAAATATCAATAAAGTTGGCGCAAGCACCGGTGTCGATCATGGCGTTACAATTTATCCAATGTCGATCCCACTGCAAAAGTAAGGGAATGGTAAGATATGCAGTGGTTGTATATTTAGTATGCAGACAGTGATGTGGTGTGTGTACTTTACCTAATTTTTGTCTCAGAAGTAGGGGGCATTCTTTAACTGCATGGTCAGTCCCTGCGCAGTACATACAGAGGTTTAATGCACGGCGTCTAGCCTTTTCTTGAGCAGAGAGGGGTCCTCTTAGGAAACTGATATCCATGGGTTGTTCAGCCGGTGGAGTGGTACTGGTAGGACTTGGTAGTAGTCTGCGCACTGGAGTCGTGGTAGGATTTCTCTCTTGTCTCCTCTCCCTGAGTCTTCGGTCAATGGTTATCATTAGAGTATACAACTCTTCAAGGCGATCGGGTATGCCAATCCTGGTGAGTTCATCTTTGATCTCTTCGGCGAGACCTAGGCGATATTGGTTCTTCAAGGAAACCTCATTCCAGAGGGAA
The DNA here is from genome assembly GCF_027579735.1 of Bombina bombina. Lineage (NCBI taxonomy): Eukaryota > Metazoa > Chordata > Amphibia > Anura > Bombinatoridae > Bombina > Bombina bombina. The sequence goes on from NC_069506.1 coordinate 130,034,161, forward strand.
TCTCTTGCCCAGATTTTGAAGCGGGTGATATAGTCTTCTACGGGTGTTTTTTGCTGCTTCAGGTTTCTAAGTTTACCTTCTGCCGTGACCTGTCGGTAGGGGTCATCATATAGTGTAGAGAGGGCCTTGAGGAAGGCATCTAAAGAATTCAGTATAGGGTCCTGGGTCTCGTAGAAAGAGTCAGCCCAGGCCCTGGGTTCACCCCTTAAATAGGACACAATGGTGAGCACCTTGGTGCGATCAGTTGTATAAGTCCTTGGGCGTAGGTCAAACAACAAAAGACAAGCGTTCCTGAACTGTCTGAAGGAGGAACGGTCACCAGAAAATTTCTCTGGGTAAGAGACCTGGGGTTCAGTATGATGGTCGTTCCCTGTGTTTCTGTTGGAGAGAACTTCTCTTAAACAGGCTTTGAGGCTCTGGTTTTCAACCTGTAGCTCTCTGAATGCTTGAGTGAGATTGTCAAGCCGTTGATTAAGGCTGTGTAGTTGGGGAGTCACATCAGACTGCTCCATCTCACTCTTTTTTTTTTTTTTTTTTATATATATAGGGCTGGTTTATTATGTCAAGGATAACAGCTTTATGCTGATGCTAGCATTTGCTTAACTCTGTATATCTATTAAGGTTTGTGTTACACGTGTTTTAAGACAGTCTGCTAAGGAGTAGACCTACTCATAAACACTTGAGTTAATCTTGCCTTGTAGATTTACCCCTGAAATATATGGTTTATTACAGGGCTACGGCTTAGGCAAAGGATATGCAGGAGAGTGAGAATTAGAACGGTAATCAGAGAATGGTTTGTAATCAGGATCACTGAAGGTTAAATGAGTATCACAAATAAAATGGATAAAGTCTCTGTGACATATATACGTATCTGATTAAGTATTGTAAGCATATGACGAAATTGTATTCACAATACACAGCAAGTTAACACAGTTCAGAGTAGGTTCATGAGGTAAAACGGATAGTCTTTCACTCAGCCATAATACCAGGTTAAACAGGTTGGAACAATAGTAATGAACAACTTTACATACGGAACCTGTTTGTAGGAGTCATAGGAAGCAGGAGGGTTGAGGTGGCAGCAGAATCCGCGAGTAAGGCTGTGCAGTGATTGTGAGAGCCGTTTCTGTTACCTGCTTGTGCTGCGGTAGTGAGTCACTGAGGGCGTGCAGTGCAGCGCAGGTGCGTATGAGCGTGATGAGCTCAAGAGCAGGGTTGCTAGGAGACACAGACTTGTTGTAGTGCGGTTATCCGCTGTGTAGTCGGACGGAGTTGCTGAGGTAACCTCCGAAAACAAGAGGTATTGTGTAACTTCTGTAGAACTGCAAAGAATCTGTAGGAATACAAGGTATTGGTTAAAGCTGTGTTACTTCAGAAATTGTCTTCAATAAACCAGCAATGTATGCTGGGAACCCTCAGAGTTTATAGGAAGTAGAATCACTAATTGAAAGAAAAGGTGGTATGGAAGTATTAGACAGGCTGCTAAAGGTGGAATGGAGATATACATGACACACAGTCAGGGTCAGGGCTGACTCAAAATGGATCATGCCCGAACCAAAGGGGGTGCCATCCAGGGTAGTTATTTTGAGACAATGTCTTTTCTGCAGAAGAGGCAAACCAGCTTGAATCATAAAACGGTGATCCAGGAAGTTTCCAGCTGCCTCTGAATCAATGAAGGCTTGAGTGTGGACAGTATTCTGAAGGAAGGTAAGGGTAAAAAAATATTTACAGTAAATACACAATGAAACACACTATTAAATATTTTGTAGAAGTATTTTTTAGACATAAATATATATAAATAATTATATATATATATATATATATATATATATATATATATATATATATATTATATATAAATATATATATAATAGCCCTTTGCAGTCAAGTACATGGCCATATACCATATAGATTTCAACCCTTATAAAAACTTTTTATTAATATTTATTTTAATAATTGCTATCAGATAGTGTTTATTAGAGTTACTGTATATTTTAATATATTTATGTTGTGCTCGGTGCAACTTTTTTTTTATCCCTAATTCTTAACACAAGGTCTTCAGTTGCACTAACCCCGTGCGTGTTAAATTTGATTGCGCTTATATAGTGTGCGGAAATTTTTTTCCACCACGTGTAATCTTGCCCTTTGATTGCCATTTCTCGATAATTATTCTTTGATGTTCTTTTTTTCCTTTATGAATGTATTATTTTATATACAAAGGCACAGTTGAATATATTTGTATAACATTACATTAGCTATTTACTATACACATTAACATTGGGCATATAGAATATGATTTGTCACCTCTGATGCCTAGCACTATTGTTTTGGAGATTCCCATTAGGACATTTCTATCAGTTAAAGGGACAGTAAACACCTTTTAATTACAAGACATTTTTTGTTGTGTTGCTATAGAATAACATATCAACCATGTCTTAACGTTTTTAAAACAGATTAACATCCTTTTTTTACTGAAATTAGTTTTCAATAGCCTAACTCCATTCACCATTTGCGTTATTTGGCAGAGCCAGTCTGGGCTTTAGTCCGCAGACGACAAGGCTAGCTATTGCCATAGAGTTAGTGTAAAGTATACTATTTTGCAGTGAAAACCAATTAGGGGCAAAGATGTAACAGGGTTGGCCTTGAGAAGTCAGCAGGGTGCATTTCAAGTTCTGGAAATTAGAAATTGCTCAATTTTCAGAGCTAAATTACATTAAAAGGGACAAAATAAATAATGAAACTATATTGCAAATTTGTCTCATAATGCATAACTAAACATTTTATATAAACATTCTAAGGTGTTTACTTTCCCTTTAAGTGAGAAGACTAGGCCGCTGCAGAGCGTGACGCTAGGAGGAGAGTCCGATGCTACCCAGCTGATAGGGTAAGTTCAACACAGCCCCGTGAGGTGCAATTCCAGCACGCCTAAGCGTAAGCCGCAAAAATCCATGAAAATGAGAAAAATGCAGCACTCATGGGACACTTACAGTAAAAGCTTCAAATTTTATTTCATAACTTTTAAAGACACAGGTTAGGATCATGGAATTAACCCCTTACGCGTTTCGTACTCCAACTGAGCACTTAGTCATAGGGTTCATCCCTATGACTAAGTGCTCAGTTGGAGTATGAAACGCGTAAGGGGTTAATTCCCTGATCCTAACTTGTGTCTTTTAAAGTTATGAAATAAAATTTGAAGCTTTTACCGTAAGTGTCCCACGATTGCTGCATTTTTCTCATTTTCATACTTTCCCTTTAAGCTTTAATTGTATTCTATGGGTATATGTTAAGCGCTGGGTATTACAGTTTAGTAAATGTCACAAGCTGTTTTTTCTTATCCTATGCTCTTACTTGGATGTTTATACTTAGCAGAGGAGACTACAAATGAATTAGGTCCTTGTACTATATTATTTAGGCTGATGTTGTAAAACTATTTTATGTAAATCTATAGAACTATTACAAATAGATGGATCTGTATTTAAGGTAAATGTTGAGATACAATAATTGAGTAAATTTCATACAGAAACACACACAAACTAGTCAGCACTGAAAAGGCAAAAGTGATCACTAGAAATAGATTGTATACTGTTATATAAAGAGAGCGGTGCTACTCAATATACTGCAATGGATTTAATAATCACAAAAAAATAATAATAAATTGTATGTGGTTTAAAAATATGTTAAATCCAATAATTAAATATGCAAAAGATAAAAACTGGCTTTTCAATCCAGCCAATCGTGATAAACAGTCACCCTGTAAAGAAAAGCCCCCAACAGGAAAAGTCCATTAGTCCAAGATTCTAGTGAACTCGGGATGTAATGATTCACGACTTTCTCCTGAAAGTGAACCGGACAATGCTGCTTGAATCAAAAGCGAGCTGTTGGTGCTCTTCCACGAATCTGAAATATGCAGAATGGCAAAACTCAAGCGCAACTCTGATTCCCAAGTGTTGAATAGTTTATTAAACAAACGTGCGCATGCATATGCACTTACAAGATGACAGATAAAACAGGCATATCTTAGCTGTGAGCGTGATTTCTGCAGTTCTGATAGTCCCGTTACCGCTGGTGTGACTTCCCACTGCTCACGTGCTCAACAAGGTATGTATTGTGTGATGATTGCTATTAGACTCAATGGGGCCGATTTATTAAAGTGCGAGCCGACTTGATGTGATGTAGCTTATCATGTCCGCCGCACATCGATAAATGCCGACAGCATACGCTGTCTGCTTTTATCATTGCACAAGCAGTTCTTGTGAACTGCTTGTGCAAGGTCGCCCCCTGCAGGGGGTGTCAATTAGCCTGATCGTATAGGATTGGGCAGATTGATGTAAGCAGCCTCAGAGCAGGCGGACCAGTTATGGAGCAGCAGTCTTTAGACCGCTGCTTCATAACTGCCTTTTCCGGTGAGCCTGAAGGCTTGCGCGGAAACAGGGGCATCAAGCTCCATTCGTAGCTTAATAATTCGGCCCCCAAATGTCAAATAGCACATACGGCTCCAACTCAACACGTTTCTTCTGTCACCCAAGCAGACTTAATCCGTTAATCTTTTGAGAAAGTCTGCTTAGGTGGCAGAAGAAACACGTTGAGTTGGAGCCGTATGTGCTATTTGACATTTGGATTCTGATAGCAATCATCACACGATACATACCTTGCCAAATGCGTGAGCAGTGGGAAGTCACACCAGCGGTAACGGGACTATCAGAACTGCAGACATAACAGCTAAGATATGCCTGTTTTATCTGTATCTTGTAAGTGCATATGTATGTGCTCATGTTTGTTTAATAAACTATTCAGCCCCTGTGAATCGGAGTTGCGCTTGTGTTTTGTCTTTCTGCACATTTCATACAGCTCCTTAATTGTCCTGACCCCAAAAAAGTGGAAACAAGTTCTGAAAAGTAATTACATCACAAAAATGGCACTTATCAGACGCCTTTAATGGCATCAGAACGAGGCTCACGTAGGAGCCTATGGAAGCGTGCTCTCGTGAGCGCAATGCTCTCTAGCAATTGCAATTTACTTGTAATACCAGTGCACATTATCGTGCGCTGGTATTACAAACTGGAGCGCTAATATCGCTTGCACGCAAGTGATATTTAGTGCTCCTAAATGTTTTCCGCTAGCGTCTTTACTCAACGAACGTAAAGAGCAGAAGTTAGAATATCACAACCGTATTAAACGTACTCCCCCCATAGACTTCAATGGGGATAGAAAAGTGAAAAAATCACCCATACACTCGCGCTAACCGGAAATAGCCCCTACTCTAATAACCCCTAACCCACCATATAGCCCATGCAAAGTCCCCACTATACTATTAACCCCTAGCCCACCAATAAAAGAAACTTTATTTCTATTGGCTGATATGAATTTTAAAGTAAAAATCAGCCAATAGGAATGCAAGGGTACCTCACATTAAAAAAAAATTCAGTGTGCGGTGGCTGACTGCATGAAGATGACGTTGGTGACGGAAGATCCAAAGATAAGAAGATAAAAGCCCCCGCCAGAATGAGGATGGACCACCGCCGAGATGAAGATGGACCACCACCTGGATAAAGTTTAAGCGCCGCTGTGATGAAGATGGAGCACCACCGCCACGTAGGAGCTGTGTTTTTAATTGTTTGAAAAAGAACTGTCACTATTTTTTTTATTTTGGGGTGTTTTTTTATTAAAGGTGACTTTAGTTTTAGAATAGGCATTTTTTTTTTTTGGTAATGTTTATTTTTGTAAATGGTAGTTTTTTTATTTTCTGTAATGTTAGGTTATACTATTTTTCATGTAAGGTTAGGTTTTTTGTTCAGGTAAGGTTAGGTTTTTTTGGTGTTACCTAAGGGGTTGTTAGGCTAGGGGGCTTAGCTGGTTATGGGGTTTAGATGTTAGTGGGTATTTTGCAATGGGTTTGTGGCGATTTAGGGGTTATTAGTTTAGTGGGATATTTTGCAATATGGGGGTATGGTAGTTTAGGGGTTATTAGTGAAGGGGTAGTTTGCTATAGGGGTTGTGGGGGGTTAGGGGTTAATAGAGTAAATGGGTAGTTTGCGATGTGGGTGTGGTGGTTTAGGGGGTTAATAGAATAGAAGGATATTATGCAATGTGAGGGGTATGGTGGATTAGGGGTTAATAGTGTAGATGGGTAGTTTAAAATGGGGGTTGTGAGTTAGGGGTTAATAAAGTAGAGGGGTAGTTTGCAGTGTGGGGTGTGGTGGTTTAAGGGTTAATAGAGTAGTTTAGAGCAACTGTTTCCTCTGGCCAAATTCTTTAAAGTTGCGTAAAAAGCTTGAGTGTTAAATGCGATTGTGTTAGAACGATCACATATACTTTTTAACTTCTTATATGAGTGAACATTGGCGCTCATTGCAGCCCATAAAAATATGGGAAGCTTAAATTACTGTGAGTTTGCGTAAACAATTTTGCAGTAATTTAAACAGCGTGCTACTTGTAATACGGATTCAAGTGTAAAAAACACAGCAATCTCACACCCGCATTTACTCTCTTTGCTTTAACGATAGCACTCCACTCATAATCTGGCCCTCAAAGTCTCCTTTAACTTCAATAGAAATCCTAATAAATGTACACAGCCATTAGCAATCTGCCAATATTTATGATAATGTGTCCTCTTGTGTTTAAAAACAAATATTCTATATGTATTGTTGAGATTTTTTGGTACACCTCTAGAAATTCCCTCTTGCTACCATGCCATGATTTAGGTATCATGTGTTTTTAGCTATGACTATTTTTTTAATTGCCGCACTGATTGGACACTGCCCCTTTAAATGGAGGGTCAGTGCATCAGTGATCATTCCTATGACTAAGTGCCAAGTACGGGCATGAAACGCATAAGGAACGCTAGATAATGTTGCCTATATGTACCTGACTTTTATCTGTCTAATTAAAAGTAAATTTTTAACTTACCAAGTCTGTTGAGTGCAGCCGTTTTCTCTTTTTTGTTTAAAAACAAAACATAATTTATGTAAGAACTTACCTGATAAATTCATTTCTTTCATATTAGCAAGAGTCCATGAGCTAGTGAGGTATGGGATATACATTCCTACCAGGAGGGGCAAAGTTTCCCAAACCTCAAAATGCCTACAAATACACCCCTCACCACACCCACAAATCAGTTTAACGAATAGCCAAGAAGTGGGGTGATAAGAAAAAAGTGCGAAAGCATAAAAAATAAGGAATTGGAATAATTGTGCTTTATACAAAAAAATCATAACCACCACAAAAAGGGTGGGCCTCATGGACTCTTGCTAATATGAAAGAAATGAATTTATCAGGTAAGTTCTTACATAAATTATGTTTTCTTTCATGTAATTAGCAAGAGTCCATGAGCTAGTGACGTATGGGATAATGACTATCCAAGATGTGGATCTTTCCACGCAAGAGTCACTAGAGAGGGAGGGATAAAATAAAGACAGCCAATTCCGCTGAAAAATAATCCACACCCAAAATAAAGTTTAAATTTTATAATGAAAAAAACTGAAAACATAAGCAGAAGATTCAAACTGAAACAGCTGCCTGAAGTACTTTTCTACCAAAAACAGCTTCAGAAGAAGAAAACACATCAAAATGGTAGAATTTAGTAAAAGTATGCAAAGAAGACCAAATTGCTGCTTTGCAAATCTGATCAACCGAAGCTTCATTCCTAAACGCCCAGGAAGTAGAAACTGACCTAGTAGAATGAGCTGTAATCCTTTGAGGCGGAGTTTTACCCGACTCGACATAAGCATGATGAATTAAAGATTTCAACCAAGATGCCAAAGAAATGGCAGAGGCCTTCTGACCTTTCCTAGAACCGGAAACGATAACAAATAGACTAGAAGTCTTTCGGAAATTCTTAGTAGCTTCAACATAATATTTCAAAGCTCTAACTACATCCAAAGAATGCAATGATTTCTCCTTAGAATTCTTAGGATTAGGACATAATGAAGGAACCACAATTTCTCTACTAATGTTGTTGGAATTCACAACCTTAGGTAAAAATTCAAAAGAAGTTTGCAACACCGCCTTATCCTGATGAAAAATCAGAAAAGGAGACTCACAAGAAAGAGCAGATAATTCAGAAACTCTTCTGGCAGAAGAGATGGCCAAAAGGAACAAAACTTTCCAAGAAAGTAATTTAATGTCCAATGAATGCATATGTTCAAACGGAGGAGCTTGAAGAGCCCCCAGAACCAAATTCAAACTCCAAGGAGGAGAAATTGACTTAATGACAGGTTTTATACGAACCAAAGCTTGTACAAAACAATGAATATCAGGAAGATTAGCAATCTTTCTGTGAAAAAGAACAGAAAGAGCAGAGATTTGTCCTTTCAAAGAACTTGCAGACAAACCTTTCTCCAAACCATCCTGAAGAAACTGTAAAATTCTCGGAATTCTAAAAGAATGCCAGGAAAAATTATGAGAAAGTCACCAAGAAATATAAGTCTTCCAGACTCTATAATATATCTCCCTAGATACAGATAACATAGTATTAATCACAGAGTCAGAGAAACCTCTTTGACTAAGAATCAAGCGTTCAATCTCCATACCTTTAAATTTAAGGATTTGAGATCCTGATGGAAAAAAGGACCTTGCGACAGAAGGTCTGGTCTTAACGGAAGAGTCCACGGTTGGCAAGAGGCCATCCAGACAAGATCCGCATACCAAAACCTGTGAGGCCATGCTGGAGCTACCAGCAGAACAAACGAGCATTCCTTCAGAATCTTGGAGATCACTCTTGGAAGAAGAACTAGAGGCGGAAAGATATAAGCAGGATGATACTTCCAAGGAAGTGACAATGCATCCACTGCTTCCGCTTGAGGATCCCTGGATCTGGACAGATACCTGGGAAGTTTCTTGTTTAGATGAGAGGCCATCAGATCTATTTCTGGAAGTCCCCACATTTGGACAAGCTGAAGAAATACCTCTGGGTGAAGAGACCATTCGCCCGGATGCAACGTTTGGCGACTGAGATAATCCGCTTCCCAATTGTCTATACCTGGGATATGAACCGCAGAAACTAGACAGGAGCTGGATTCCGCCCAAACCAGAATTCGAGATACTTCTTTCATAGCCAGAGGGCTGTGAGTCCTTTCTTGATGATTGATGTATGCCACAGATGTGACATTGTCTGTCTGAAAACAAATGAACAATTCTCTCTTTAGAAGAGGCCAAGACTGAAGAGCTCTGAAAATTGCACGGAGTTCCAAAATATTGATCGGTAATCTCACCTCCTGAGATTCCCAAACCCCTTGTGCCGTCAGAGACCCCCACACAGCTCCCCAACCTGTAAGACTTGCATATGTTGAGATTACAGTCCAGGTCGGAAGAACAAAAGAAGCCCCCTGAACTAAACGATGGTGATCTGTCCACCACGTCAGAGAGTGTCGTACAATCGGTTTTAAAGATATTAATTGAGATATCTTTGTGTAATCCCTGCACCACTGGTTCAGCTTACAGAGCTGAAGAGGTTGCATGTGAAAACGAGCAAAGGGGATCGCGTCCGATGCAGCAGTCATAAGACCTAGAATTTCCATGCATAAGGCTACCAAAGGGAATGATTGTGACTGAAGGTTTCGACAAGCTGATATCAATTTTAGACGTCTCTTGTCTGTCAAAGATAGAGTCATGGACACTGAATCTATCTGGAAACCCAAAAAGGTTACCCTTGTCTGATGAATCAATGAACTTTTTAGTAAATTGATCCTCCAACCATGATCTTGAAGAAACAACACAAGTCGATTCGTATGAGATTCTGCTAAATGTGAAGACTGAGCAAGTACCAAGATATCGTCCAAATAAGGAAATACCACAATACCCTGTTCTCTGATTACAGACAGAAGGGCACCGAGAACCTTTGTAAAAATTCTTGGAGCTGTTGCTAGGCCAAACGGCAGAGCCACAAACTGGTAATGCTTGTCTAGGAACGAGAATCTCAGAAACTGATAGTGATCTGGATGAATCGGAATATGCAGATATGCATCCTGTAAATCTATTGTAGACATATAATGCCCTTGCTGAACAAAAGGCAGGATAGTCCTTACAGTTACCATTTTGAATGTTGGTATCCTTACATAACGATTCAATATTTTTAGATCCAGAACTGGTCTGAAGGAATTCTCCTTCTTTGGTACAATGAAGAGATTTGAATAAAACCCCAGCCCCTGTTCCAGAACTGGAACTGGCATAATTACTCCAGCCAACTCTAGATCTGAAACACATTTCAGAAATGCTTGAGCCTTCGCTGGATTTACTGGAACACGGGAAAGAAAAAAATCTCTTTGCAGGAGGCCTTATCTTGAAGCCAATTCTGTACCCTTCTGAAACAATATTCTGAATCCAAAGATTGTGAACGGAATTGATCCAAATTCCTTTGAAAAAACGTAATTTGCCCCCTACCAGCTGAGCTGGAATGAGGGCCGCACCTTCATGTGGACTTAGGAGCTGGCTTTGATTTTCTAAAAGGCTTGGATTTATTCCAGACTGGAGATGGTTTCCAAACTGATACCGCTCCTGAGGATGAAGGATCAGGCTTTTGTTCCTTGTTGCGACGAAAGGAACGAAAACGATTATTAGACCTAAATTTACCTTTAGATTTTTTATCCTGTGGTAAAAAAGTTCCTTTCCCTCCAGTAACAGTTGAGATAATAGAATCCAACTGAGAACCAAATAATTTATTACCCTGGAAAGAAAGGGAAAGCAGAGTAGACTTAGAAGACATATCAGCATTCCAAGTTTTAAGCCATAAAGCTCTTCTAGCTAAAATAGCTAGAGACATATACCTGACATCAACTCTAATGATATCAAAGATGGCATCACAAATAAAATTATTAGCATGTTGAAGAAGAATAATAATGCTATGAGAATTATGATCTGTTACTTGTTGCGCTAAAGCTTCCAACCAAAAAGTTGAAGCTGCAGCAACATCCGCCAAAGATATAGCAGGTCTAAGAAGATTACCTGAACACAAGTAAGCTTTTTTTAGAAAGGATTCAATTTTCCTATCTAAAGGATCCTTAAAGGAAGTACCATCTGACGTAGGAATGGTAGTACGCTTAGCAAGAGTAGAGACAGTCCCAAAATTCTAATCTGTCAGATGGCACAGGATATAATTGCTTAAAACGTTTAGAAGGAGTAAATGAATTACCCAAATTATTCCATTCTCTGGAAATTACTTCAGAAATAGCACCAGGAACAGGAAAAACTTCTGGAATAACTACAGGAGATTTAAAAACCTTATCTAAACGTTTAGATTTAGTATCAAGAGGACCAGAATCCTCAATTTCTAATGCAATTAGGACTTCTTTAAGTAAAGAACGAATAAATTCCATTTTAAATAAATATGAAGATTTATCAGCATCAACCTCTGAGACAGAATCCTCTGAACCAGAAGAGCCATTATCAGAATCAGAAAGATGATGTTCATTTAAAAATTCATCTGAAAAATGAGAAGTTTTAAAAGACTTTTTACGTTTACTAGAAGGAGGAATAACAGACATAGCCTTCTTGATGGATTTAGAAACAAAATCTCTTATGTTATCAGGAACACTCTGAGTATTAGATGTTGATGGAACAGCAACAGGTAATGTAACTTTACTAAAGGAAATATTATCTGCATTAACAAGTTTGTCATGACATTCAATACAAACAACAGCTGGAGGAACAGCTACCAAAAGTTTACAGCAGATACACTTAGCTTTGGTAGCTCCAGCACCAGGCAGCGATTTTCCAGAAGTATCTTCTGACTCAGTTTCAACGTGGGACATCTTGCAATATGTAATAGAAAAAACAACATATAAAGCAAAATTGATCAAATTCCTTAAATGACAGTTTCAGGAATGGGAAAAAATGCCAGTGAACAAGCTTCTAGCAACCAGAAGCAATAAAAAATGAGACTTAAATAATGTGGAGACAAAAGTGAAGCCCATATTTTTTTAGCGCCAAATAAGACGCCCACATTATTTGGCGCATAAATGCTTTTGGCGCCAAAAATGACGCCACATCCGGAACGCCGACATTTTTGGCGCAAAAGAACGTCAAAAATGACGCAACTTCCGGCGACACGTATGACGCAGGAAACAGAAAAAAAAATTTGCGCCGAAAAAGTCAGCGCCAAGAATGACACAATAAAATGAAGCATTTTCAGCCCCCGCGAGCCTAACAGCCCACAGGGAAAAGTCAAATTTTAAGGTAAGAAAAAAATTGTTTTATTCAAATGCATTATCCCAAATATGAAACTGACTGTCTGAAAATAAGGAATGTTGAACATCCTGAGTCAAGGCAAATAAATGTTTGAATACATATATTTAGAACTTTATAAAAAAAGTGCCCAACCATAGCTTAGAGTGTCACAGAAAATAAGACTTACTTACCCCAGGACACTCATCTACATGTTGTAGAAAGCCAAACCAGTACTGAAACGAAAATCAGCAGAGGTAATGGTATATATATAAGAGTATATCGTCGATCTGAAAAGGGAGGTAAGAGATGAATCTCTACGACCGATAACAGAGAACCTATGAAATAGACCCCGTAGAAGGAGATCATTGAATTCAAATAGGCAATACTCTCCTCACATCCCTCTGACATTTACTTCACGCTGAGAGGAAAACCGGGCTCCAACCTGCTGCGGAGCGCATATCAACGTAGAATCTAGCACAAACTTACTTCACCACCTCCATAGGAGGCAAAGTTTGTAAAACTGATTTGTGGGTGTGGTGAGGGGTGTATTTGTAGGCATTTTGAGGTTTGGGAAACTTTGCCCCTCCTGGTAGGAATGTATATCCCATACGTCACTAGCTCATGGACTCTTGCTAATTACATGAAAGAAATATAAACAGTGACAACTAATGAGAATAAATTATTAACTACATATAATTATAAAAGTAATACATTAATTAATGATTTATTTGCCATGAAATTAAGGCTTTATCACAATTTATTTTTAGCACACAATAATTCAATTCACTGTTATATTAAATAAAGTTTTGCACATTACTACACTCTCTTATTGGCAGTTTGCCACAAATTGAGTTGCCCCTTTTTGGCGCAAGATCAATTGTCTCCATTGGATTGGCAGAGGACAAGATATCAATGTTCAATTGCTGCAATGTTCAATTGATGCAAGGCCATGGTAAATCCACAGAGGAAACATAGTGGGCCACACTAGATATGCTTTATTGGTGGTATAATAAGATCAGTAAACAAACTTGCAGACTATTAATAGACGCGGAACAGCTACATCTATATGCCTGGACCAATTGATGAGAGGGACCAATTGAAGAGCCTGTCCTGTCTATTGCCTTGTACATTTCCAGGAGCACCTTCTATAAATAGGGTCTCAATATCTGAGCGCGACTAACTGTTTTGAATAAACCATCTGGCCAACAGATTAGTTAAGAAATCTTATCATTATTTTAATACCAAGGTGTCTATGCAATAGATTCAATAAATGTTATTTGAGAAACTAAAAATTGTGGAATCAAAAGAGATTTGTAACCTTCCTGTGTTCACAGCTGCAAGTTGGAAGATCAGCTCCATTAAAATCGATAAAGCCACATTTATCACCCAACTGTTAACTTATTTCCACATAAAAAGAGTTCCACTGTCAAGGATACCGACCAGCATCACAAAAATATCTTCAAAACCTTACTAAACAAACTCTAAAAAACAATCCAGTCTGCAATATTAACAGAAGACTTCATTGTCAGCAGTACAATATCAAGCTTAGCTACGTCACAAGATGTAAGCCCTATGCTTCTACTTACCTGCATAGGTGCAGTTTTATCCCATTCGTGAGTCCAACCATGCTATAACTCCAAGGTTAGGCTCTTCAGTCATGTCCACACTATCACTAAAGTCAGGTCCTGTTACGCTAACTCCGAAAGCTGCATCTAGCAACTATTCTTTGTATGCCCAGTTGCGCTATATTGTAAGTCGGATTCAGATGTGCTAAGGCCGAAGTCAGTGTTGGCTGCACTATCTTCTGCTCCTTCTTCTCAACCTTAATTTACTTTGTGTGCAATACCGCTAAAATATTCTAAAGGGACAGTGAACACTAAAATTGTTATTGTTTAAAAAGTTAGATAATGCCTTTACTACCCATTCCCCAGCTTTGCACAACCAACATTGTTATATTAATATACTTTATAAAATTCAAACCTATACATTTCTGCCTGTGTCTAAGCCACTATAGACAGCCTCTTAATCACATGCTTTTTTATTTGCTTTTACAACAGGAGACTGCTAGTACATGTGGGCCATATAGATAACATTGTGCTCACGCCCATTAGTTCTGCACAACACAACTAAAATGCAAGTCAATTTATATTAAATAAAAAGTCACGTGATTAGGGGGCTGTCAAAAGTGGCTTAGATACAAGGTAATTACAGAGGTTAATAGTATATTAATATAACCATGTTGGCTGTCCAAAACTGGGGAATGGGTAATGAAAAGATTATCTATCTTTTAAAACAATAAAATAATTTGAGTTGACTGTCCCTTTAAAGGAGACGCCTGTGGGTTAGCATGTGCCAAATTCCAAAACCCAGTCAAGTGGTATCCATATACATCATAATGATATTGCATACTGCCCTATAAATTCCTCTGAAAACCTTCAGAACTTTCATAGTTATTCTAGTGACAAGTCATTAAATACTCAACCTCCCAGTTATCCTTCTTGGCATTTATGGCTCTCCAGTTCATCCTACCTGCATCCAGCCCTTTGTCTGTACTCTGCTAATGTCCTATGGCTCCATGACTTTTGGCTTCCCATTTAGGCTTTGATCCTGCTGTCTCCTTGTCGATTAATGCATGATTGGACTGATTCCTGGTTTGACTTTTGCCTGAAATTTGACCCTTCCATGCCCTAGCCTTGATTGAATTGTTTTCTGGCAGACTGTCTAATTGTTGCTGACCTTGGTCTTAATCGGACCTTGCCTGCTGGCTTGCCCTTTTTTACTTCTTAGTTGATGGATATTCTGTTTTGATCTCCACTGCCTCCTGACTCTGGCTTTGGATCTTCAATGGCACTACTACCAGCTCTTGTACCTACAACCTCTCTAGCAGACCTGTTCCACTTCAGGTTCCCTGGAAGAGGTGTATATAAAAGAGAGCTAAATTCCTGCAAGTGGATTCCTATTCAGCAATTATCAGGATAAACCTACACAAGGGCAATAGAGTCTCTATGAATTCCACATGGTAAACAAGGTTTAGGCGAAAAACATCAAGTAGACCCTTTAAATGCTACTTGTTTATATCCACAAGACTTCTTATGTGATTCTTGTTCTATCCAGCAGGACTACTTTAAAACATGTACAACTTTCAGGTGTAATTTTTGATTTTCCACCTTGCTAAGAGTTCTTATTTGACATGCGAGAAATTGTGTATTAGGCAGGAACACCATGCAAGTGCAAGGATATGGGTAGTAGGGTGGGGTCTCTCAATGGCCCCTATACACAACACTACCTTTGTGCCAGTAACAAACAAATCAAGGATTGTACATATTTGGCAGCCTTAAAACACACAAACAGCAGTGATTTGACACCCTCTCTGACAGTGTTGCCAGAAAAACATAGAGCAGTGATTTTACCCCAGGGCTACATGTAAGTTACAGATGAGTTAACCCACCTTGACTGCCAGTAATGCATAAGACAGTGATATTTATGTTACCCTTTTTAGTTGCCAGTAACACACAAAGCAGAACATGCACATTGCCTTCTTTCTGGACCACATTTTTAATGTACAGAGGTATAGAAGGCTTTTAAAATATAGCTGCCACTCATGGGACTTTGTATAGATTTCACTGAACAGCCTGCTGAAATGCTAGACTCTCCAGATACCTCAATAGAGGCTAGACAAAACAAGGATAAGAAATGTGAGTTTACTAACATATGAAGAAGAGAACCAGTGTGCCAGGAATGAATAGCACCTCAGTGGCTTGTTCTATGACTCAGTTACCACCTGGGAGTAGCTTCTTTTAGCCCAATTGTGCTTTTCACAGATGAAAACTTTCCTGAAGTATATCAATCTGACCCCACCTAGCAAGGTTAGTCCAGCCCTGAAATACCAGTTAACTCTTCCCTGAACAAGGGAAATGGCAACCCCAGATGATCTTTTTGGCCTCCTTAATAACATGTTTTTCATTGGTGAAGGTTTTTTATATATATATATATATATATATATATATATATATATAGGGTTAGAAGAAAGAAAAACGAGGAGCTGCAGACTCTTTTCCAAAGTGGGTAATTTAATAAGCAGACAAGTGAAAGACACAGTCACAGTGTGCAGGGCTGGATCTGACGTGTTTCCCGCATGCTCACATGCGCTTCATCAGAGATCTACAGGTGTTCACCTGCTGTCAGGTTAAATACTGGTATTAGCCAATAGTGTATAAGTAAGGCCTAATTGGTGTGGTGTGAAGAAATATTGTGTAAAAATGTTAAGTGCAAACTACAAAATACAATGTGTAAAACTTTCAAAGAGATAAGTGTTATTAAACAGTAATGTGATAGGCAATACATCTAAGTTAAAAAAAATTGGCATAATGATATATTTCTGTGATTAGGTTTAAAGGTGGTAAAATATTTCTAAAAGCTAAATGCAAAGATTTGATTATTATATTGTGCATGAGAATAAAAGCACAACAGTGTTCAAAGTCACTGCAGTGATAAGCTGAATAGTAATTATAAAAATGATGGAAAAAAGGGAATATTTTCAAAATTACAATTATACATGCAAAACATGTATCTGAGCACAAAAATAAAAAGGTAGCAACATGTTATTTGAGGAAAAATGAACTTTTTCACTAATGGCTACTACTAAGCGCTATCCAAGACCAAAAGATTATTTTTATTTATTTTAAGTTTTTAATAAATATTTATTTGAATGCTGCCTGAATATGTTGGTTGTTTATTTCAATTTAATTAGGAATTTAACGTGGTGGCAGCATTGGTAGTCATGATTAATATGGTACTTGGGGAAGTGTAAGATATAGTGTTCCTGCCAACCTGAGTAGCAAAGAAATTGATGTGGGCACCAACTATCCTATAAAAAAGATCTAACTAGTTATTGGGTTCCTAGGTGGTAGAGAAATGATGTAAAGAGATGTAAAAAGAAGGTAAGCATTATTGGGGACAATTCTAGTTTGGCGTATATATAGTAAATACTTGTGAACTGCCTATTGTACCCCAATCCTGGGTGAACCTATTTGTAAGACACTTGGGGAGCTACCTAGGTTATACATCAAAAACCTATTGGGCCTATGATGGTGATAACATCCTATAGGTCCAATATATATATTAAAGATTTATATATATAAAGATAGTTGCTATTTAGGGAGGAACACATAAAGATTGTGCAGTAAAGCTATAAAGAATATGGTAGACTGATAATAATAAAATGATAAAAATTATAAGGCTTGTTATGATGGTAGTGTGACCTAAAATAAACCTATATACTAAAGAAATTAAGATAAAAAAAATATGTGTAAAACCGATGAACACTCATTGGTTGATATTTGTTGTATTTATGTGTGCCAGGGGACAATGGAGTTACCTGCAATAATTAGTAGAGGGAGAATGATAGACTCTGTACAGATAATGCTATTCTAGTGACAGTGAGTAGGAGACTTGTAGGTTAGTCTATGAATAAGTCAAGATCTTGCCTCATATTAATGCCTTTTGGGCTCTTGGTCTGTAGAGTGAAGATCCAAAAGGCTTCTTTCCTCTGCAGTTTGCTAATTCTGTCACCTCCTCTAATGTCCTTGCCTATATGGTCAATACCTATAAATGAAAATAGATGTTTGATGTGTGCGCCGTGGGATCGAAAATGTTTGGCTACCGGTGTTCTGGGAACTTCCTCTTCAAGTGATAGTAGATGTTGTCTGATACGATCCTTAAGGGGACGTGTAGTGAGGCCTACATATTGTAGGAGGCACTGTTGACGTGTAATTAAATAGATTACAAATTGGCTATTGCAATCTATTCTTTGTCTAATTGGGAAAGTTTTTCCTGTATTTGAAGATGTAAACTGATCACTCTTTTTAGTATAGTTACAACTTTTACAAATGCATCCACACTTGAAAAAGCCTGAATGTGGAGTTAACCAGTTGATATTGTGTTGGGGTTTCAAGGTAAAACTTTTTCTAACTTTGTCTCCTACAGTGGGGGCTCTTTTGGCTACACATTTTATTTGCTGTCTAGTTATGTCTTTGAGTTTGTGGTCACTTTGTAGAATGGGTAAGTATTTGTGTATTATTTTACAAATTTCTTCATACTGTCTACTATATTGAGTGGAAAAGACAATTTCTCTAATCGGTGTATTCTGTCTGTCACTAATACATTTATTTTTTCTGTTAGGGCTAGCAAATAGTGTATGTCTGTCTATTTTACCAACCTCTTTTGCTACTTTTACCAGAGTGGCCTTATTGTATCCTCTCTCCACAAGCCGGGTGGTAATTTAATCAGCTTGATCTTGGTACTGTTGAAAATTAGAGCAATTCCTCCGAGCTCATATATATTGGCCCTTCGGTATGCCTCTTATGGTATGTTTTACATGGCATGAATCTGCCCTCAAGATTGTATTGTGCGCTAATGCCTTCCTGTAGATAGAGGATACAATATTATTGTTGGCATCTATTGTCAGCTGTAAGTCTAAATAGGCAATTGATCTAGGGTGGGCATTATATGTAAAGCTCAGATTAAAGGAGTTAGCATTTAGTAGATCAACTAAGTTTTGGGCTTCTCTTTGGTTAACAGGGTTCCAAACGATATATATTAATTAGTGCACATTTATATGTTTTCCATCCTGAAGGAAATTAAATATTCAAGTCAGTTAAAGACCAAAATATATCTTAATCTTAGAGGTAACGCAACCAAACTATGGGTCTGATTATCAAAACATATCTGGATCAGTTGTGAAAACCCTTGAATACATTCACAGGGGCTACCCTCAAGGAATTTTCTAGAAAAGGGAATGTCCCTGTGAGTTGGGAGATGCCTTCCTTAGAAAGTAATTGAGCTTGCTGAAAAGGAGACTTTGCTGGGGAACGAAGGAAAACAATTTAAAAATTAAATACTGCATTCAAAACAAATCATATTGCTCTGCTTAGCACCTTAAAAATCAACTGTATTTTTATATGCATGTGTTTCTCTATTAAAATAATAAGAGTTTTATGTAGTATGAAACAATCTCAATATTTTCTTTGTGAGTAAAAAACAGCGAGATATACAGGGGGAAATGTTTGTAGAACACCCCAGTCCTGGCAGAGAAATTTCAGCTATACACATGGAACGCCATGTTCAACCCATTAGCAAAGGCAGGGAAACATTTTACAATTAGGACAATAAGGCACTTTGAATTTCATATTATAAATACAAATTCCGCTGTTTTGTGCAGTTTAGTTTTATTCCAATTTCTACTGTGCACCTTAAATTATTTTTCAATAGGAATGAAACATTTTCAAAAACTATCGGCTAGATTACGAGTTTTGCGTTATGAGGGGTGCGGTAATAACTAGCATGTTATTGTCACCACTCACTTCCCTACAGCGCTGGTATTACAGGTTTACAAAACCCTGCGTTAACATGCAAGAAGTGAGCGTAAAGTAAAATTGAGCTCCATACCGCACTCCAATACCAGCACTGCTGAAAGCTGCAGTGAGCTGTTTTTATGTGCTTGTGTACAATTTCCCCATAGACATTATTGGGAAGAGCCGGCTGAAAAAAACACCTGCAAAAAAGCAGCGTAAAGCTCCGCAACGCAGCCCCATTGATTCCTATGGGGAAGCAAAATTTATGTTTACACCTAACACCCTAACATGATCCCCGAGTCTAAACACCCCTAATCTTTCACTTATTAACCCCTAATCTCCCACCCCCAATGTTGCCGCCACTATACTAAATTTATTAACCCCTAAACCTAACCCTAAATCTAACACTAACCCTAACCCTAACACCCCCTAACTTTAATGTAATTAAAATAAATCTAAATAAAATCATTAATAACTAAATAATTCCTATTTAATACTAAATACTTACCTATAAAATAAACCCTAAGCTAGCTACAATATAACTAATAGTTACATTGTATCTAGCTTAGGTTTTATTTTTATTTCACAGGCACGTTTGTATTTATTTTAACTAGGTAGAATAGTTACTAAATAGTTATTAACTATTTACTAACTACCTAGCTAAAATAAATACAACTTTACCTGTAAAATAAAACCTAACCTGCCTCACACTAACACCTAACCTTACATTACAATTAAATCAATTACCTAAATTAAATACAATTAACTAAATTACAAAAAACCCACTAAATTGCACAAAATTAAAAAAGAAAATATCAGATATTTAAACTAATTACACCTAATCTAATAGCCCTATCAAAATAAAAATAGCCCGCCCAAAATAAAAAAAATACTCTAGAACCAACAGTAAAACCCACCACCCACACAACCAACCTCTGCTCTGGCTGTGAAAAGAAAAAAAGGTAAGTTTTTAATCAAAACGGCTGATTTGTAAACTTTGATGAATGAAAGTACCCCTGTTTTAAATAGTATTTTTAAAAAGCGGGCTTTCATTCACCAAAGTTTACCTTCACTTTAAATAGGAATTATTTAGGTAATGATAGTAGGATTTATTTAGATTTATTTTACTTATATTTAAGTTAGGGGGTGTTAGGATTAGACTTAGGGTTAGGTTTAGGGGTTAATAAATGTAGTATAGTGGCGGTGACGTTGGGGGTGGCAGATTAGGGCGTAATAAATGTAGGTAGGTGGCGGCAATGTTACGGGCAGCAGATTAGGGGTTAATAAAATTTATCTAGTGTTTGTGATGCGGGAGTGCTGCAGTTTAGGAGTTAATATGTTTATTATAGTGGCGGCGATGTCCGGAGCAGCAGATTAGTGGTTAATCATTTAATTTTAGTGTTTGCTATGTGGGAGGGCCTCGGTTTAGGGGTTAATAGGTAGTTTATGTGTGTTAGTGTACTTTTTAGCACTTTAGTTATGAGTTTTATGCTACAGCTTTGTAGCGCATACTCATAACTACTGACTTTCAGTTTACGGTATCGATCTTGGCGTTATAGGGTGTACCGCTTACTTTTTGGCCTCCCAGGCAGACTCGTAAAACCAGCGCAAAGGAAGTCCCATTGAAAAAGGACTTTTTGAAAGCTGCAGTAATTACGTTGCGTTACAGCCAACAAAGTGTGCGGTGTCCCTAAACCTGCAAGACTACCAGCGCTAGTGAAAAAGAGCCTTAACGCTGCTTTTTCACTCATACCGCAAAACTCGTAATCTAGCCATATATTTTTTATACAATAAAACAATCCAATTTGTACTGCTTATTTTTGTTTCATTATCTCATTTACTCGTTTTATATGAGTACAAATTATCCTTGTCCTGACATACTAAAATGCAGGGAACACTTCTATGAGAGAGACACTTTTCTCATGATAAGAAACTACCTTTAGAGAGTTAGCATAGTACCAGTGTTCGGACAAAATAGCAAACCCATCAAATCAGGAAACCATGTCACTTCCGGTGACGTGCTATCAGCTGTTTGACAAGTTCTTATCTTAATGTGCATGCGTTCCGCGTCATGGTATTCCTGGCCGCACACGTGTTTGACGATCATGTGCGTGATTTTTAACTCACCCAGTTAATGTAGTTTAATTTCAATGAAATACTGTACCTCTATATAAAGAAAAATACTAAACAGTACATTCTGTGTTATTCCCCTTTTTGATGTTTTTATTTAACGGAGGGCAAAAATAGCATTTCTTATTATACTGCCAATTGATTTGTATTAGACTCCATTATATATTTAAAAGTACTGTTTTGTATTTTTCTTTCTCAATAAATTTGTTTTTTTTTAAAAATAGCATCTAATTCTTTAAGGTTCAGCTTTATTAATTTATCAAAAATAATTTTAATTTGACTAAAAAGGTACCGTAGTTCTTTGAAATGAAACTACATTACCCATCATGCCTTACATATACAAACTACACCTCTGTGCGCAAAACTGAAGCACTGATGTGTGCGGCCATGAATGTGATGACGCGGCACGCATGCACATTAAGGTACAACTTGTCAAACAGCTGATGCCACATCACAGGAAATGACGTGATTTGTTTGCTGATTTGACGGGTTCGCTATTTTGTCCGAACACCGGCAAGATTTCCTATAGAAATGCACTAGCCTAATCAGCTTTAAAGAACAGCCCTGTGAGTTGGATCAACATCACAAAGTAGAAAATTATACTCAAAACTATAAAATAAGCAAAAAAAATTAAAAATATCCCCCAATTGCCCCCAAAATAAAGACTATTCTTTTTTTTTATTAAAAAAAGGTAACGAGGCTCTCATTGGAACCTATGAAAGCGCGCTCTTGCGTTCGCATAGCACCTCACTTGGAATACCAGCACACATTTGCGTTTGCTGGTATTACCAAGTGGAGCGCAAATATCACTTTTGCGGAAGCGATATTTTGCTCTCCACTTATAATCTAGCCCATATTGGAACAATATATTTGAATGTTTCAGAATAAAATTAATAATATGATTACACACCATATTTGTTGTACAATTCCTTTGGCAGGTATATGTTTACGACTCATTATTGGTTCATAAAGAACATTGCCAGATCAGCAGGTGCTATATCACCCTCCTGCCATGAGTTCTCTCCCATATATTCTTAAAAACAAACAGAAGAACAGTTGTGCCAAAAATACATTTGTAGCCTCTTGCCATAATGACTGATTCCTTTATTTTGGAGCATTTTGCTAAAATTCTATTAAGATATGCAGCTCTAATTAAAATTATATAATCTTAATAAGACATTGAAACAAGAAGTGACCTTCTAAATTGTAAGTGTGGACAGATCTAAATATAAAACAAAGCAGAACGAGCTCCCAAACCTCCAGTGATAAAGGCTTATTTTATAATATCAAAATTCCCAACTGTAGTTCTTCATTGTATGCAAATACACTATGTTTAAAACGAAACCCCTAAAGGTTTTAGTAATACATTTCATACCTTGGGAAATCACAAGGGGCCCATTTGTTAAAATATGTTATGCTGGTAGAAAAAAAAAAGATGTATATAGCTAAAAGCCGAAATATGAAGAGAGCATAGGGAGTGTAAGCTGTAAATCTTTGACCATGTTGAGAGAAATGAATGACTAGAATTATAAAGTTATTTTAACTCTTTCATTGTCAGATGGGCTTAAAAATCATGGTGCATACATTTTATTTTTCAGTCACATGTAGAGTCAGATGGGTTAATACATTTATACTTGTGGTTATCTGTGTTCTATTATGGCAAATATGAGAGATTCATTGAAAAATATGTATTTTCCGGGAATCATGTGAAAGCATTGGTAAAAGGAAACTGCAATCTAAAATATTTAGACCACATGGACGTTGTATACCCATCTTATTTCAACCAAAAAAACATTTATCTGAAAATTTCTGGGAAATATTTACATACATTTTCCCAATGCATAGTTCATTGCTGGCTTCTACTGATTAAGGATGGGAACAGAGCATATTTTATTGAACACTAAATTGCTTTTTATTTCCATTCCGTTGTAAAATGGACTGGCAACATCATTGATAAGAAATTCAAGAACCAAACAAAAAAAAACAGACATCTATTACACAGAAATATTTTCAAGAGACTTTCAGTTTACTCAATTTTTTAATCATTCCACATTCCATAAAAAAAAAAAAGTCTTATTGGCTATCATTTTTAGTCCATAAAACTAACTGCATTTTAAGTACCAATTGATGAGAAATACAACTAAAATAGCTATGGAAACAAAGTTCCATCCTTGGAGATTTTTTTTTAGTCTAGACTGTACATTCTTACAGGCATGGTCATTATAGCATGATGTATCTATTTGTCTCTGTTATTTATTGTACAGTGGTCCAAAATGTATGAAAATATTAGTCTCAGAGTGTCTACCCAATAAAGCAATTTTTAATAAAGGCTTTACTAGACTCTGCAGTACATTGTTGTCAAGTGCAGTAGATAATGTTCAATTTAACAGCTGAGTGGTTTAGAAAAATTAATACATAAAATGTATTTTCATATTATTAAATATATATATATATTAAATACTTCAGAACTGTAAATAGATCTTCGGGGGTTAGTGTTAGGATTTTCTTAAATTTTTGGGGTGGGTTTTTATTTTAGATTAGGGTTTGGGCTTGTAAAATAGCTAAATGCCCTTTTAAGGGCAATGCCCATACAAATGCACTTTTCAGGGCAATGCATAGCCCTTCCATTTTTTACTCTCAAGTTGAAAGTAATATATTAGTGCTCGAGTGAAAGCCTAGGGTGAAAGCTACTGAAATTCTATTGGCTGTTCAAATCAGCCAATAGAATTTAATTAGCTCTCATCCTATTGGCTGATTTGAACAGCCAATAGGATTTCAGAAGCTATCATCCTATTGGTTGATTTGAACAGCCAATAGGATTTCAGTAGCTTGCCTCCTATTGGCTGATTTGAATTTAACACTCAAATCAGCCAATATGAATGCAAGGGACGACATCTTGAATCGCGTTCCTTGCATTGAAGCTTCAGTTTACTGCGCCGACCGTAAGAAGAGGAGCTTCGCGTCACATGGCTTCAGGATGGACCTGCTCTGTGCTGCAGGGATGAAGATAGAAGATGCAGCTTGCATGAAGACTTCTTCCGTCTGGATGGAAGAAGACATTGCGCCTGGATGAAGACTTCTCCACCTGGATGGATGAAGACATTGCCGCCTGGATGTCAGGACTTCAGAACTGTAAATGGATCTTCGGGGGTTAGTGTTAGGATTTTCTTAAATTTTTTGGGTGGGTTTTTATTTTAGATTAGGGTTTGGGCTTGTAAAATAGCTAAATGCCCTTTTAAGGGCAATGCCCATACAAATGCACTTTTCAGGGCAATGGGTAGCTTAGTTTTTTTTTTAGAGTTAGGGTTTTTATTTGGGGGGTGTTACGGTAACCCTTAGTCTCGCTGAGAGATGGACCGCTTAGTAGCCTGGATCCCTATTGCTGAAGAGGGGAGAAGCTGCTTTCCATAGTATTCTATATGAGTCTCGCAAATATAGAATAATCCCCCTTAGCTGTAGTACAGCTAGGATACCCTTCTGCCCACAAAAACGAGTCAACGCTGCGATTGAGGGTCAACCAAGAACTCAGGACTGGGAAATAAGCTCTTCACAACAAAATAACTAATGCTTCTGTAACAGTGCTCCCTTTCTGTGGAACACTCTGGCAGACACGGTCTGACTCCTTTTCGGGAGCAGACTAAGGCTGTCCAGACCGCTGGTTATGCGGGGCTGAGGTCGGTTTGTCTGGACAACCCGTTGGCGTTGCCATTCTGTTTCCCAGGTCTGTAAGTAATCGTGAAATTGAAGGGTTGCAACGATAAACTCCACCGTAATAGCCTGCCATTATCCCCAGAGACCCGGTTCAGCGACACCAACGGGTTATGGTCGGTGACCAGAGTGAACTCCTGCCCATATAAATAGGGAGTCAATTTCTTTAATGCTCACACCAAAGCCAAACACTCCTTTTCGACCGCTGCATAGCTGACTTCGCGGGGCAGGAGCTTCCGGCTGATGTAGGCAACTGGATGCTCCCCTCCATCTTCGCCTACTTGGCTGAGGACAGCTCCCAGCCCGAACATGGAAGCATCTGTATGGATGATAAAACGTTTGTTAAGGGCTGGGGCCGCCAAGATAGGAGCGTTAATTAGAGCATTTTTGAGAGCCTGGAAAGCCGTTTCACAGTGGGGAGACCACAGGACCTGTCGAGGTAAGTTCTTCTTGGTCAAGTCAGTCAGGGGCTTGGCAAGTGTGCTGTAGTCTGGTACGAACCGTCTATAGTACCCTGCGGTGCCCAGGAAGGCTAGGACCTGAGTCTTAGTGATGGGGGTGGGCCAATTGGCGACAGCTTCTATCTTGGCCGGCTCTGGTCGCTGATTTCCACACCCCACCCGGTGACCCAGGTACTGTACCTCGGCCATCCCAAAGTGGCATTTTTCTGGCTTCAGATTCAGGCCAGCAGCCCGGATCTGATCCAGAACCATTCCTACGCGAGCTAAGTGGTCCTCCCAGGACTCACTGTGGATCGCTATGTTGTCCAGGTAGGCGCAAGCAAAACTCTGGAAGCCATCCAGGAGCCTATCCACCAAGCGCTGGAATGTAGCTGGGGCATTCTTCATCCCAAACGGCATTACCCTAAACTGATATAAGCCGAATGGGGTGACGAATGCCGACTTGGGGATAGCCTCCGGGCCAGGGGAATCTGCCAGTAACCTTTGCAGAGGTCAATAGTGGTCAGGTAATTTCCCCTGGCTATACGATCGAGTAGCTCGTCTACCCTGGGCATAGGGTAAGCGTCCGTCACGGTTTTTTCATTGAGCCTCCGATAGTCTATGCAGAACCGGGTGGTCCCATCTTTCTTGGGCACCAAGACAACTGGGGAGGCCCAGGGACTATCGGAGGGCTCAATTACCCTGAGTTGAAGCATCTCATCGATCTCCTTCTTCATTCCTGTCCTAACTGCTTCGGGGATTCGGTACGGAGCCTGGCGCAAGGGAGCTTGTCCCGGAGTTTCTACCTGGTGGGTGGTTAAAGTAGTGTACCCTGGCTTCGGGGAGAAGGTGAGGTGTTTGGACTGTAGGAGTTGGTTGAGCTGCTCCCTTTCAGTGGGGCTAAGTCGGTCTCCTATCTGAACCTGAGCCACTATACCTGTGGGGAGACTCTTTTCTAATAGGTCTGGAATGGGTAGACTGTCGGGGTCTTCCTGAGGGGAACAACATACGGCTGTCACGTTCTCTGGTCGCTCAAAATATTCCTTGAACATGTTTACATGGAATGTCTTTCTAAGATTGTTGTCGTGGCAGCTAGCTATCACATAAGTGGTGTCTCCCCTTTTCTCTATGATCTGGTAGGGACCCTGCCAGGACGCCTGCAATTTGTCTGTCTTCACCGGCTTAAGTACTAACACCTTTTGTCCTATGGTGAAGATTCTCTTTCGGGCCCCCCGATCGTACCATACTTTCTCTCTTCTCTGGGCTGACTGGAGATTAGCCCGCACGGATTTGGTTAATTGCTCCATTCGGTCCCTGAGTTCCAGCACATATGGCACAATGGGGACACCGTCAGTCTCCATCTCTCCCTCCCAGTGCTCCCGGATCAGGTTTAGGGGTCCCCGTACCTTTCTTCCGTAGAGCAACTCGAAGGGAGAGAACCCTGTTGTTTCCTGGGGCACCTCCCGATAAGCAAATAGGAGGTGCGGCAGGAAGCGTTCCCAGTCTCGGTATTCCTGAGTGAACGTCTTGAGCATTTGCTTGAGGGTCCCATTGAACCTCTCACACAGCCCGTTCGTCTGGGGGTGGTATGGGGAGCTCAGTAGGGACTTAATTTTGCAAACCTGCCAGAGTTGTTGGGTCAATTCAGCCATAAATTGGGTGCCTCGGTCGGATAGGATTTCTTTTGGAAATCCTACCCGGGAGAACACCTGTACTAGTGCATTCGCTACCGTATCCGCTTGTATGTTGAAGAGGGCGACAGCCTCTGGGTACCTGGTAGCGTAGTCCACTACGGTAAGAATGTAGTGCTTACCGGAGGGACTAGGGGTAGCCAGTGGTCCCACTAGGTCAATAGCAACCCGGCTGAAGGGTTCCTCTACAATGGGCATATTTACTAGATGGGCTTTAGGGTGATCGCCTCGCCTTCCTACTCGTTGACACACATCGCAGGTGTTACAGTAAGTTCTAACATCAGCGTGTACCCCTGGCCAAAAGAACGTGTGAGTAATGCGGTGTAGGGTATGGGTTACGGCTAGGTGGCCTGTTAAGGGGATGTCGTGGTCTATCTTGAGGATTTCTTGACGGTATTTGTGGGGCACTACCAGCTGTCGCCTACGCTGTCCCCTTTTCTCTGTCCAGCGGTATAGTTTCCCTTTTTCCCATAAGAATGTTTTGTTATCTGCCCCGCCCCTTCCGGTCTCTGCTCGTTCCCGGTACTTTTGTAAGGTCGGGTCAGTCTTAGACTCTGTCTCGAAAGCCTCTGGGGTGTCCCAGGGTATGGGGCCTAACATGTCAGGCAAGGTCGGGGTAGGTCTTACCTGTGTCTCCCGCTGTCAGGGATTCATCTCTGTTCATGCTATACCTTTAAGAAAGTGAACTCATTAACCCTATTTAAGGCACCTCCCAACAGAACTCATTGCTTGGTAATTTGTTGCTCAGTGACAAGCTGCTTCTGAAGAGACCTTGCCGTTTATACAACTTTGTATTTCATTACATTGTTCTCTAAACTCCCCCTGAGTTTCTGCCTGCTTGAATCTACCTCCTTGTGCTCTTTTGCGTCTGGAGATTTTCACCGTTTATTTCAGTCAGAGACCTCTCTGTCTCTCCTGTATTGAAGTTACTCCCTGCAGCGTGTGACGTCACGCCCGACATTCTCCCGCCGCGGCTCTGACTCAGGCTCGCTGTGGTACCGCTGGCACTGTTTGCTGTCTGGTAACAGTATTACTCTGCTCATTGCCATCTCCTGTAATACTGGTCTGTATATTTTGCATTATACGAACTGTGTGTACTACTGCAACTCCATTTATCTGCAAGCTTGCCATATTATCTGTGTAACGCACACCTGCTGGAGAATCATATATGCTACAGATGACAAATATGCATTAATCTATTTTCTCTACTTACTAACTTGCATACAAACAACTGTGATAAAGATATATATTGCTACCATTCTTTCATAAACAGACTTCCTAAGCATACATTGGTCTTAGTCACAGTTTACCCTCATATCTGTTCGCAAATGACTGTTTGTATAACTTCAACTTTATCTGTTTCAAATGACCAACACAGCTTCTTATGCTTTCATTGAACAAGCTTGGATATAACTAACATTCATTATCAAATTATGGATTATATAATGCTCTCAGCTTGATTAGTTCATTCAGATAACAAAGTGCTGTGTGATTGTTGGTGTGTTTGTTAAAGCTTGCTGTATAAACTTTATGTAACACTGCTTGTGTGAGTGAATCAAAGCACCTGCAGTAATTAACTCTTTCACTACTGTTGAAGTTGCTTTCCCTTATGAATTACTCTCCTTTCTGCTGCTAGCAGTCATTGTTGCGTGAAGGTTCCGTATTCACTCAGGTACCCTGCTGTAGTGACCCTCAGATCAATGAGCATATCAGGGTTCCCTTAAGTTCAATCTGTGGGAATCCGAGGTAAGGTGTGAGACTGAGTGGTCCTACATTGGCAGTAAGCTGTTGTAGTAGTGTTTTCTATAATAATTTAGCAAATCCTAACACCCGCACTGGTGAGAGCTCTTGCTCCGTCCGGGCTTGGGCCCGTGTAGACACTGGGTCCACCTCGTTGTTGCATACTGGAGCATAGGCAGAAGTCATGGGGCCCAAATCGTTGCCCAGTAGTACTTCGGCAGGTAAATTATCCATTATGCCCATGTTCACAGCCCCCTTTCCCGCTCCCCAGTCAAGATGCACTTTAGCTGTTGGAATTTTGTACACATCCCCCCCGCCACTCTAACAGCCACAGTCTGTCCGGATCGCTTGTGCTCTGGCACCAAATGACTCTGTACCAGCGTGATAGTAGCCCCTGTGTCTCTCAATCCCTTGGTAGATCACCCCTCGAGCCATACCTTCTGCCGATGGTGCTGGCGGTTATCTGAGGCAGCATTTACAGGGTCCGCCTCGTGAAGCAGCCCCAAATATTCCTGGGTGTCTGGTGCGTATTAAGGGGGCAGCTAGCCATGAAATGCCCTGGTTGCTTGCATCGGTGGCAAGTCGGTCTGGGACGCTCAGAGCTGTTATTGGGTGGTCCTGGGTGTCGGGCGGGCCCTGCGGGCTTGGAATTCAGCACGAGGGGGTGCACGGTAAACCTCCCTGGGTTCGACCCATGCTGGAGCTCGGTAGTTCGTGGGTTCGTGAAGACGGGAGTCATAATGTTCATCGGCCAATTTGGCTGCTTCTTCTAAGGTAGAAGGCCGCCTGTCTCGCAGCCATTCCTTCCCTTGCTGTTCCATGCCATTATAATAATGTTCTAAGAGAAACAATTGTAAAATTTCCTCACCAGTCACCGCTTTACTTCCGCTCATCCAGTGATTTGCCGCTCTCCGCATTCGGTGCGCCCATGGAGGGGTTCGGCCCGTACAGTGAGAGCCTCTCCCGAACAATCCTGTTTTTTTCGTCACTAATCGTGGTCGGTGTTTCCGCCATTGTGAAGCTCTGATCTAGTTCGGTCAATTCTGCGATCAGCTCTCTCCTCGGCCGGTTGCTGGCGTACCCCCCTCTGCTTTCAAGTAAATCCTTTAGGGTTGTACGCTTTAATTTTTCGTAAGCACTCTCCATCCGTTCTGTACCTCTCCTAGGAAATCCACCGCTGCCGCCAAATGTTACGGTTACCCTTAGTCTCGCTGAGAGATGGACCGCTTAGTAGCCTGGATCCCTATTGCTGAAGAGGGGAGAAGCTGCTTTCCATAGTATTCTATATGAGTCTCGCAAATATAGAATAATCCCCCTTAGCTGTAGTACAGCTAGGATACCCTTCTGCCCACAAAAACGAGTCAACGCTGCAATTGAGGGTCAACCAAGAACTCAGGACTGGGAAATAAGCTCTTCACAACAAAATAACTAATGCTTCTGTAACAGGGGGGTTAGTTGGGTGGTGGGTTTTACTGTTGGGGGGTCTTTGTATTTTTTTTTTTTACAGCTAAAAGAGCTGATATCTTTGGGGCAATGCCCCACATAATGCCCTTTTAAGGCTCATTGGAAGTTTATTGTAGGCTGGGGGGGTTTATTTGGGGGGGCATTTTTTATTTTGATAGGGCTTTTAGATTAAGTGTAAAAAAATTATTTTGGATTATTTTGTTTGTTATTTTTCGTTATTTTTTGTAACTTAGTGTTTGTTTTTTTGTAATTTAGTACTTTGTAATAATGTTTAATTGTATATTTAAATAATGTTAGTAGTGTTAAGTTTTTTTAATATGTAATTTAGTTTATTTAATTGGTAGTTTAATTTAATTTTAGTATAATAGTTAGGGTAGGATAATTTATAGTTTAAAATTAGTTTATTTTAATTCTACAGGTACGTTTTAATTTATATTAAGATAGGGATCTTGTCATTTTAATTTATAGTTAAGGGGTTGTTAGGTTCAGGTGTTTATGGCTTAATTTAGTGTTTGGCGATGTGGGGGGATGAAGGTTTAGGGGTTAATAGGTTTAGTTAGTGGTGGTGATGTGGGAAGTCAGAGGTTTAGGGGTTAATAAGTTTATATAGTGGCGGCGATGTCAGGGAGCAGCGGAATAGGGGTTAATACATTTTATTTGTGTCGGCGACGTTGGGGGCGGTAGATTAGGGGTGTTTAGACTCAGGGTGTTAGGTGTAAACGTAACTTTTTTTCAACCATAGAAATCAATGGGGTATGCTTCATTCTCTTGCAGCATCAAACATAAGCTTTCGGTGTTTTCAGACTCCCATTGATTTATATGGCATCCGCAGCCCTTAAGGCTGGCGATTTGAAAACCAGGTACGCTGCGTCGGAATAGCCGCGAGCGTACCCGTTAAATGTTTGATAAATTGGAAAAAGTGTCAAATAGAGTTGAATGTGTATTCGGAACATCTGTAATGATGTAATTATCGATCTGCGTTGGATTGAGATCGCGGGATCGTATGTTACATACGTAACATTTGCCAATCTTGACGCTTTGATAACTAGGTCGGATCAATCTCATAACAATTACGATGTGGAATTCCAGCGTATTTTCAGTTGACGCTTTCATAAATAGGCCTCTTTGTCATATACCAAATCGCTTAAAATAACTTTTTAAATATTTATTTAACTAAAACAATGTATATTTTACATTTAATAAGCAACTGCATAACTATGAGTAAAATACTTTATTTTAATATTATACACATGTGTTTTGTTTTGCTTATATTTCAGCCTTAACGTTTTACTTCAAGTCTCCAGATGTGCTAAATTTTCCACTGCTATTGTGTGCTGCGCTCTCCACCTGTAATATGAGTGATGATAGCAATTGAATATATAGGGCGGGATAAACAAAATGTTGGCTGTGTTAATATTCTCTGGTAAATCTTTTTTACCATTCACTTGTAATACCAGATTATGTGCAATATGAATAGTGCACCCTGCGCAATTGGTTGTGATCCACAATTATCTAGGTGATCATTTAAAGTAATTATTAATTCCTTAATTAAAAAATATTTTGTTCAGCACTTCACTTACAATCTAGGCTGCTGAAAATCTGTGTACTGAAGCTATTCGAGCAATATCAGGTGTGTACTTTCTGCTAATTCCTACTAATGCTTATAGGCTGATAGCTACAGCTTATTGGCTTATCACCCATTAGGCATTATCAGGAAGTCCCAATGAGGGTTTTTCAAAAATAAATCAGTGAGCATTGATAAGAGGTATGCGACTGATACGGCTGTATTTGTTTTAATTTCAATATAAACAACTTTAACTTCATGTTGTTAAGGCAAAAAATCAGCATGTTTAAATGATGCTCTTTCATATAGATAGAAACTATTTGAGCACATTCTCCCTCATAATTCCCAGTAGCATGCTTTCTATGGCCAATGGAAAGTGTCAGAGACAGCTGTGTTACCACACATCGAAAAAGTGATAGTTTGAAAGGTTAATGCTTTTTCTTTTAATCACTTAGAGGGGCCGAATTATCAAGCTGCGAATCACGCGGAAACTGCTACTCCTTAACTTATCCTTAACTTATCCGCCACCATTGTTGCTTAACGATCAGATATAATTGGGATGATTGACACCTCCTGCTAGTGGCCGATTGGCCGCGAATCTGCAGGGGGCGGCATTGCACAAGCATTTCCCTAGAAATGCTTGAGTAATGTTAAATGCCGACAGCTTATGCTGTCGGCATTTAGCAGTCGGGCGGACATGATCCGCTACAGCGGATCGTGTTTGCCTGACACTTGATAAAATGGCCCCACACTCTCATTTGTTTCTACAAAAGTATTTTTTGTAGGGACATTTATTTAATTTAACTTAGTACTTACTCAAGGTAGCATAGAGATCCCATCCCCTCCTCCAACAGATAGTATGCTATATTATATTTATGTCAATTTAATTTTGGTCTAGCTCACATTCACCTAGATTACAAGTTTTATGTTAGAAGCTGTGCCATGCAAACGAGCAGTTTATGCTCACCGCTCACTTACAGACAGCGCTGGTATTACGGGTTTTTACAAACCCGGTGTTAACTGCAAAAAAGTGTTCGTAGAGCAAAATTTTGCTCCACATCTCACCTCAATACCAGCGCTGCTTACGTTAGCGGTGAGCTGGCTAAATTGATTCCTATGGGGAAAATACATTTATGTCTACACCTAACACCCTTACATGAACCCCGAGTCTAAACACCCCTAATCTTACACTTATTAACTCCTAATCTGCCGCCCCCGACATCGCCGACACCTACATTATATTATTAACCCCTAATCTGCCGCTCTGGACACCGCCGCCACCTACATTATACTTATGAACCCCTAATCTGCTGCCCCCAACATCGCCGACACCTACATTATATTTATTAACCCCTAATCTGCTGCCCCCAGAATTAAGGTAGAAAAAATCCTATTGGCTGATGCAATCAGCCAATAGGATTGAACTTCAATCCTATTGGCTGATTGCATCAGCCAATAGGATTTTTTCTACCTTAATTCCGATTGGCTGATAGAATTCTATCAGCCAATTGGAATTGAAGGGACGCCATCTTGGATGATGTCATTTAAAGGAACCTTCATTCTGTGTTTAGCCGTCGGAAGGAGAGTGTGCTCGGCTTCGAATGTCTTGAAGATTAGGATGTAATTAGTTTAAAAATCTTGTAATTTCTTTATTATTTTCTGTAATTTAGTGGGGGGGGTTTGTACTTTTTTTTTTTTTTTTTTTTTTTAAATAATTTTTATTGAGGTAACAAATTCAAATATAGACATACACTGTAAAACAGCATGGCAACACGCCTATTTGACAAACAATAAAATTGAAGCATCCCACACAAGAGGCATGTCTTATACCTAACAACCAGATTTTGGTTTCAACTTACAAGAGAAATTGTCTGGCCATGTATGATACCTCATTTTACTTTTATACATATTCATATGGACAATTAACATACCAAACATATGCCGCAGTCCTTGGGCCTGACATCAGTAAAAGAAAAAATGTCAAATAAGAATGGTTAGGCCTACAATTGTCCATATTTTCTATAACAGGATATATATAAAAAAAATATATATGGCTCCATCTTCACATGTTGATGCATTAAAGTACAAATTTTACATATAAATATATTAACATGGACACAACAAAACAAAACAAATGTTAGTCATAAGACCTGGCTTTCGTATCCCCATCTCTTAGGAAAAAGGTATAGGTCGTCGTGTGTCCATAACGTAAATAACAACCAATAAATATGGTAATCTAAATTAGAATCTGAAGAATGTAAATATGCTATGTCTAGGGCACCTGACTAAGTTAAACTACAAAAAGTAATTTCAGTGAGCTTTATTTATACAATCTCAAGGCACCCCACTAACAAGGGGAGCGAGTAATACATGGATATCAATATATTTAGTCCCTCACAATATTTATTCTATTTTTCAAATTGCTTCTAAATCTGATAGGCCACTCATGGACCTTATACTCAACATATTAACAGCTGCAATAAGTAGACTTTAAGCTCCAAGATGTTGAGGGGAAATTACGAGAAGTAACTTAAATAATAAAAATTCTAGAGAACTATATAGATTACACATTCCCTGTTATGATAGCATATCTACATAACTGGCTAACTAATTCTCAACAGCAGTACTTAAGATAAAGCAGAGACTCCCTAACTCTGCTTGGAACTGCAGAGAGTATTACATACCCTTATCTGCACTGATTCCAAGTGTGGGGGCGGAGCTCCGCAAAGCAATAGTCAATTAATATAAGACTGGGGGGGGAATAAATAGGCCCATGTTAATGGGGTTATGCGAGGGCATCATACCTGATCCCCAAGGGGAAGAGACACTAGGTCAACTAGGAGAGTCACTCTCATTTCTCATAGGTCAGTATTAATTAGCAACAGATACAACACAAGCCTCCTGCAATATACTATCAACAGAGGTAAATTAGGCAGCCTCCGCGACTCCATCATCCCGGCCGCAGATGACAGAGAGGCAGTTATGTAATCTAGATATTATAAAGAAGTAGCTGCCGCTAAATACCTCAGCCCCGCTAGGTACATAAGTTAGGCACAGTGTTAAATATGTATAAGTGGCACAGCAGGTTAGTATTAAAACACCGTTGACCTGGACATAGCGAGCCTCTATATCTAAGTTTGTGTCACACAAATAATTCCCAACCTTAAGTTAACTAAAATAATGAATGGATAGTCTCCATCCCCCCCAGTCCCAAACACAGGGAGATCAACGGAATTCCCAATGCAAAAAGAAAACGTTATGACATGTTCTACCCTCTATTACTAACCAAACAATGTTGACTTTCCCCATTAGCATATAAGTTGGAAATGCGTGTAATATAACAATAGGAACAGCGCCAGAGTACATAAAATTGGTTATAAGCAACCCATATATATGTCCAACCCTCCCCCAGAAATGTCAGCAGGAATGTTTTAGCAGGGATAGTCCCCAGGGTAAAGACCCTATAAGGGAATCACCTCCACCAAAGGCACATATGTACAAAATAATGCTGAGGGGTAAGGATCTATAAACAGCATTAAGTGGGATACATTAGCTGATGTTCAAAGGGCCAAGAGTCTCCGAAACTGTCATGGTAGCAGATGATATACATTTATCAGGGTAGACCCCATAGTGTATGTCACATAACGAGTATTTCAGGCCACCAGGCCACCATTAGCTTATATGAGTATAGCGTTCAATAGTAGTGCAGATTATAGTTCCGCTGTATACCGGTAAAAGGACAAATATCATCCGCACCTAGTAATCCACAGTGCTTAATTTGGGCTAACCAATGCCAGTTCTCCCATGTATTGTGTCCATCCGGCTCAGCCCTAAACAACAACGTGCACAAGAGCCGGGTTTACTCCAATGTGCAGTCTCCAGACATACCTTGTCCACAGCGACACAAAGGTAGGAGCTCCCGCTCTCTCCACAAGGCATGTGCGCTAAGAGGGCTATCCTGCACAGGGCTGCAGGCGATCTATGCTCCACTTCTGAAGGGCACACTGGGACATCCGGGGGCCGGATCGCATCTTCTCGTACATCGCTGCACCGTGCGACTGTGCCCCCAGCTGTATATGGTGCCTCCTCCGGGTCCTCAGTAGTGATCTCTGCGTGCATATCCGCCATAACAGATAGAAGGCGGTCAAATCTTCGGCACATCCTGCCCTCAAATTCCTCAAATAAATTTTGCAATGTTCCAAGTAGCGCTTCCATGTTCCCAAAAGCCCTATATTCTGTCAGTCACTTCTTCGTGAGGCCAGTTCAGGGCACTCTTATTGCCTACTGTGAAAGACACAAGGCACGTTGCTTCCCTGAAAGGCCTTGAGATTAGCTAGGCCTCAATCTTTCGCTCCTCTCCGGTTGAATAAACCTGCTCTCGATTACCCAGATAGTTCCTCGGCTGTTACAGGGCTCAGTTAAAGTGAAGGTATTTCCTTTAATGTCGGGGTTTGTACTTTAATTGTAATTAATTGTATTTAATTTAGGTAATTAATTTAATTGTAGTGTAGTGTTAGGTGTAATTGTAGCTTAGGTTAGGTTTTATTTTACAGGTAAATTTGTCTTTATTTTAACTAGGTAGTTATTAAATACCTGCTGCCTTGATGGTGAGGTTTGATTTAGAACTTCCATCTGTTCCTCTTATACAGTCCCTGGCTAATTCCTGCCAACTAATATAGAAATATCTCAACAATTTGCCACTTCTTACATTAGACTACTGCAATACATCCTCTCTGGTCTCCCAAGCTACAGTCTCCCATCTGCAATCTATAATAAGTGCCTCTGCCAGATTAAGCTTTCTTAAAAAAAACATTCCTCATCCACTACATCTCTCTGTTTGTCACTCAACTGGCTCGATTAGCATCAAGAGTAAAATTCAAATTACTGATCCTGTCATACAAAGTCCTCTATAATGCACTCCATTTTCATAGCCTTTGACTGCAAACCTTCTCCTTCTTACCCCAATCTCTGTGAGGATGGCCATAAACAAAGTTTCAGGAGATCCCTTAAAATGCACATATCAAATGATGCTTAACATATTTTCTTTCCTACCCTCAATTTGTTTCTTCTCTGTTCCCTTAAAATCAAAGATTACAAGTCCACTTGCCCTGCTAATTACCTCACTCAAAGTTGGTCTTCAAGACTTATCCATTAAATGCTTCGTTGAGAGAGAAAGAAAAAAATAAAATAGCTCTTAAAGGGACATGAAACCCATTTTTTTCATGATTCAGATAGAGAATACAATTTTAAACAACTTTCTAATTTACTTCTATTCTCTAATGTGTTTCATTCTCTTGGTATCATTTGTTGAAGGAGCAGCAATGCACTACTGGTTTCTAACTGAAGACATGGGTGAGCCAATGACAATCGTTATATATCTGCAGCCACCAATCAGCAGCTAGCTCCTGAGCTTACATAGATAAACCTTTCAGCAAAGGATAACAAGTGAAGGAAGCAAATTAAATAATAGAAGTAAATTGGAAAGTTGTTTAAAATTGTATTATCTATCTGAATCATGAAAGAAAAATTTTGGGTTTCATGTCCCTTTAAGTTGATACTATCAAATGCTTTATTGCTGTAGTTGCAATGCAATGTTTAGTTATTCAATAAAGATAAGTTATCTGTATAAAGGTGGTTACATAACAATCCATAAAAGTGTACTGAATTGCTTAAAAGATATCCATTAGTCAACAGGGTTGATACATTTGCTTGTATTTTAGGAAACATCCAAAATGTTTAGGAGCCTGCTCTGTGTTTTAGGAGCCAGTGAATTATTTTATATAGAGAAGTACTAGAAGAAATCAAAAAGACAGCAAAAGAGAGGGGGGAGAGAGACAGCAAAAGAGAGGGGGAAGAGAGACAGCAAAAGGGAGGGGGGAGAGAGCACAAAAGAGAGGGGGGAGAGAGACAGCAAAAGAGAGGGGGAGAGAGCAGAAAAGAGAGGGGGGAGAGTGCACAAAAGAGAGGGGGGAGTGCACAAAAGAGAGGGGGGAGAGTGCACAAAAGAGAGGGGGGTGGATGCAATGTGGGCGTGACCGGGCGTGACATGGGTGGGGACGGGCGTGGCGCGACAAGGCCAGACAGGGACGGGGCCATATGCCGGGGTCGGCTGCCGAGAGACAGAGAGCTCTAAAGAGGGGGGATAAAGAGAGCAGAAGAGGGGGGATAGAGAGAGCAGAAGAGGGGGGATAGAGAGAGGGAGAGAGAGATAGCAAAAGAGAGAGGGGGAGAGAGACAACAAAAGAGAGGGGGAGAGAGACAGCAAAAGAGAGGAAGGAGAGAGACAGCAAAAGAGAGGGGGGAGAGAGACAGCAAAAGATGGGGGGGGAGACAGCAAAAGATAGGGGGGAGAGAGACAGCAAAACAGAGGGGGGAGAGAGACAGCAAAAGAGATGGTTGAGAGAGACAGCAAAAGAGAGGGGGAAGAGAGACCGTAAAAGAGAGGGGGGAGAGAGCACAAAAGAGAGGGGGAGAGAGAGAAAGCAAAAGAGAGGGGGAGAGAGCAGAAAAGAGAGGGGGAGAGTGCACAAAAGAGAGGGGGAGAGAGACAGCAAAACAGAGGGGGGAGAGAGACAGCAAAAGAGAGGGGGGAGAGAGACAGCAAAAGAGAGGGGGAAGAGAGACAGCAAAAGGGAGGGGGAAGAGAGCACAAAAGAGAGGGGGGAGAGAGACAGCAAAAGAGAGGGGGAGAGAGCAGAAAAGAGAGGGGGAGAGAGCAGAAAAGAGAGGGGGAGAGTGCACAAAAGAGAGGGGGGAGAGTGCACAAAAGAGAGGGGGGAGAGTGCACAAAAGAGAGGGGGGAGTGCATAAAAGAGAGGGGGGAGTGCATAAAAGAGAGGGGGAGAGAGCGCAAAAGAGAGGGGGAAGAGAGCGCAAAAGAGGGGGAGAGAGCACAAAAGAGAGGGGGAGAGAGCACAAAAGAGAGGTGGGGGAAAGAGCGCAAAAGAGAGGAGGGAGAGAGTGCAAAAGAGAGTAGGAGAGAGCGCAAAAGAGAGGGGGAGAGAGCACAAAAGAGAGCACAAAAGAGAGGGGGAGAGAGAGCGCAAAAGAGAGGGGGAGAGAGCGCAAAAGAGAGGGGGAGAGAGAACAAAAGAGAGGGGGAGGGAGCACAAAAGAGAGGGGAAGAGACCGCAAAAGAGAGGGAGAGAGAGAGCAAAAGAGAGGGAGAGAGACAGCAAAAGAGAGGAGAGAGAGAGCAAATGAGAGAAGAGAGTGAGCAAACCAGAGGAGAGAGAGCAAACAAGAGGGGGGAAGAGAGAGAGCAATAGAGAGGGAGAGAGACAGCAAAAGAGGGGGAGAGAGAGCAAAAGAGAGGGGGGAGAGAGAGAGCAAAAGAGAGGGGGAAGAGAGAGGGGGAAGAGAGGGAGAAGAGAGGGCAAAAGAGAGGGGGGAGAGAGAGAGCAAAAGAGAGGGGGAGAGAGAGAGTAAAAGAGAGGGGGGAGAGAGAGAGTAAAATAGAGGGGAGAGAGAGAGCAAAAGAGAGGGAGGAGAGAGAGAGAGCAAAATAATTGCTTCTAAATCTGATAGGCCACTCATGGACCTTATACTCAACATATTAACAGCTGCAATAAGTAGACTTT
Organism: Bombina bombina; assembly: GCF_027579735.1. Classification (NCBI taxonomy): domain Eukaryota; kingdom Metazoa; phylum Chordata; class Amphibia; order Anura; family Bombinatoridae; genus Bombina; species Bombina bombina. Next base: position 130,073,986 of record NC_069506.1, read on the forward strand.
AAGCTCCAAGATGTTGAGGGGAAATTACGAGAAGTAACTTAAATAATAAAAATTCTAGAGAACTATATAGATTACACATTCCCTGTTATGATAGCATATCTACATAACTGGCTAACTAATTCTCAACAGCAGTACTTAAGATAAAGCAGAGACTCCCTAACTCTGCTTGGAACTGCAGAGAGTATTACATACCCTTATCTGCACTGATTCCAAGTGTGGGGGCGGAGCTCTGCAAAGCAATAGTCAATTAATATAAGACTGGGGGGGAATAAATAGGCCCATGTTAATGGGGTTATGCGAGGGCATCATACCTGATCCCCAAGGGGAAGAGACACTAGGTCAACTAGGAGAGTCACTCTCATTTCTCATAGGTCAGCATTAATTAGCAACAGATACAACACAAGCCTCCTGCAATATACTATCAACAGAGGTAAATTAGGCAGCCTCCGCGACTCCATCATCCCGGCCGCAGATGACAGAGAGGCAGTTATGTAATCTAGATATTATAAAAGAGAGGGGGAGAGAGCGCAAAGGAGAGGGGGAGAGAGAACAAAAGAGAGGGGGAGGGAGCACAAAAGAGAGGGGAAGAGACCGCAAAAGAGAGGGAGAGAGAGAGCAAAAGAGAGGGAGAGAGACAGCAAAAGAGAGGAGAGAGAGAGCAAATGAGAGAAGAGAGTGAGCAAACCAGAGGAGAGAGAGCAAACAAGAGGGGGGAAGAGAGAGAGCAATAGAGAGGGAGAGAGACAGCAAAAGAGGGGGAGAGAGAGCAAAAGAGAGGGGGGAGAGAGAGAGCAAAAGAGAGGGGGAAGAGAGGGGGGGAAGAGAGGGAGAAGAGAGGGCAAAAGAGAGGGGGGAGAGAGAGAGCAAAAGAGAGGGGGAGAGAGAGAGTAAAAGAGAGGGGGGAGAGAGAGAGTAAAATAGAGGGGAGAGAGAGAGCAAAAGAGAGGGAGGAGAGAGAGAGAGCAAAATAGAGGGGTGAGAGAGAGAGCAAAAGAGAGGGGGGAGAGAGAGAGCAAAAGAGAGGGAGGGGAGAGAGAGAGTAAAAGAGAGGGGGGAGAAAGAGAATAAAATAGAGGGGAGAGAGAGAGAGCAAAAGAGAGGGGGGAGAGAGGGAGAGCAAAAGAGAGGGGAGAAAGAGAGAGCAAAAGAGAGGGGTGATAGAGAGAGAGCAAGGGGTGGGACCGTTGTACTGCAAAAAATGGCCCATGTGAACGGGCTTTAGGACTAGTTTTTAAATAAAAAAATAACTGCACTAGGCAGTTTTTGGGGTCTAAAGTTGTTGGGAGTGGGGTGTAAGAACAAAAATAGCAGTGAAAAGTGCCTTTACATTGCTGCACTACTTCTCCCCTTTGCTGTGACGGCATCAGAATAAGGCTCTCAGGAGAGCCTATTTAAGTGCGCTCTTGTAAGTGCAATGCTTCCCAGCACTGAGAACGCAAGCTCGCGTTCACATTGCTGTTAAAGGATTACTTTCCTTTTTTTTTTAAGTCTAAAAACGGAACATAGATTTTGCATATAAAATATGATATAAATGTAAAGTACCTTCTTATTGTTTGTAACGAAGCTCCCTTTTGCCATAAAAGTATATTTTATTTTATGACCATGACATCACGTCATCCAGCCCACAAATGTGGGCTGTCTAAGGGCTAACAAACTCGCCAATCATATCTCTTGATTTTGCATATAACTTACATATATTATTGGCATTCAACGCATGCTCAATAACATTTCCTTTCTCTCGCATGCGCGCATTGGGGCACTCAAGCCAAGATGATAGCTGACAGGACTATGACATTGACTGCGCAGCGAAGACTATGATGTTGCGCTAACTCGCGCATGCGCAATGCGTCTCAGAGTCGCCATGTTCCAACTGCAGTTGTCAGCCCGGATTGGGAATCCGTAACGGCAGACAACTAAGTGGGTCTGGAAAAATTAATTATTTCAAAATTATATATTGTTTAAACGGTGCATATTTAATATAGCACCCCCATTACAAAAATGTTTATTTACATGTATACTTGTGTGACATACCCATTACAAATCTGACTACAGTGTCCCTTTAACTTGTAATACCAATGCGCATTAGCGTGTGCTGGTATTACACAGTGGAGCGCTAATATCTTTTTCTTGAAAGCAATATTTAGCGATCCACTTGTAATCTGACCCTATATACATCAAAATAGTAAGCCTGCTTTAGTATATGTAATAGTTTAAGGACGGATTTACCTCCCAGTTGTAATTCTACAATTTATTCTGTACACTAGCAATTAAAGATGCAAACTAAGTCTTGTAATAAGATATAGTTGCAAGTAGATTCTGACTTTCTTCAGACTAATTCTACAGAATGAAATTAAACATCATTGTTAGTAATTTTCAGTTGCAATGCCAAATTCCAATCTTAGCAAACTGCCTATCAAATTATGACAGACATCTCAACACCCTAAAGGCTTTTGTGATTAACTTAATTGTTTCAAATCAACAGCTGGTATGCCTTAACCAAAGACTGTCAATACTAAAACTAGTACAGGGTTATGTAAATATCATACAAATCAGTATGAATCATATGAATACCGACGGTACATTTAATTACACATTAACAAAAAATTAGTACATTTTAATGCAGGATGACAGTTGGCTTATGTGTAGATTTAGGATTGTATAAGTATTTTACAAATTATATGGATATATATATATATATATATATATACAGAGTATATATATATATATACAGAGTATATATATATATATATACAGAGTATATATATATATATATATATATATATATATATACCTAAATACAAAATGTAAATAAAAAATATATTGCCAAACCTTTTGAGGCACGCACTATATCCATACCTGATAATAAAGACATACATGATGATAAAATGTGTCTGATTATTTATCACATTTATCACTAAGGTCAGTGAGTGCTAATATTTGGGGATATTTTTGCTTTTATTATGCTAAACAATTTTCTGAAACATATTTGATTGTAGGTGTTTCACACTGTGGTATTAGCCTCTAATGCTGACATCACCTCACATGAACTTTGTTATAGCAATCAAAATTTTTTAAAATTAGTACATTTTAATGCAAGATGACAGTTGGCTTATGTGCAGATTTAGGATTGTTGTTATATAAAAAATAAGTATTTTACAATTTTACAAAAGTTATGGATATGTGTGTATATATATATATATATATATATATATATATATATATATATATATATGTATATATATAGAGGTGCACTCTCACAAACAGTTCATTTAAATGTCAGGGTGCTAGAGTAGGGTTTAGTATATAGCAAGCAGTAAGCAGCACTCTCTGGTCTTGAAAAACAATAATAGATTTATTTAGTGACGTTTCGGGGAATACTCCCCTTCATGAGACCAGTGTTACAAATAAAGTGCAAAACATTTATACCCTTACAATAGACCCTCCCCTTTTTCAAATTGCGCCAAAACCAGACCATATCAACAGTGCAACATATAACAAGTGCAACAATTAAAAACATTTGTACAAAAATGGAGACCAGTGATCAAACACAATGGAGCATTACACATAAAGTAGTTAGCATAAATACATATCTACCAAATATCACAACACGGCATATCAACTGTTTCAATACGTAGCAAGAATGAATTAGTAGCAGTATTTACAACTGTCTTTGCAGTGTTACAACCGGTATAGTTTCCAGATAACATAGAACAATGCATATAATCATAAACAGAGATGCAAATCATCATAACACCACCTGGGTTTAGCTATACAGAGGTCTCCTTTACTAGGGCTCGAATAATTGTGGGGCCAGACCTAAACAGATAGGCATAGAAGACTGTATTAAGTACCTGTATGTGGTCACTAAAATGTAACAGCAACAGGGGCCCAAGTATGTGATCCTAGTTTTATATAGCATCCAACACATATATATAGTACCTGGCAGGGGGTGGAGGGGCAATATGTCAAAGTGTATACATATATATATATATATATATATATATATATATATATATATATATATATATCAAAATAACAAGAGTATTGCATTGAGCAATGATACTTTTTTATTGGACTAACTATACAGTTATCAATTATACATTTACACATATACATACACATACATACATACATGCATATACACCTACATAAAGTATGTGAACTATGTAACTATCTATCTATATAAATATGTATCTTTATATCTATCTATCTATCTATCTATATATATTTATATGTATGTATGTGTGTGTGTGTGTGTGTGTGTATGTATCATCAAATTTTTTGAGGTAAGTACTGCATCAACGTCATAAAATTAAAAAATATTTTAGTCTTTCGCTGAAATGTTTATATTGTTTGGCCCATTCAAATTGTTTAGACTGTTTTTTTTTCAATGAAGAAATGGTTTAGAGACAGCTACTCTCCCATGAAGACTGTTCTATTATATACAATCAGATTCTGATAGTATGGTCATTTTACGTCTGCCTGGTCTTGCTTTAGATGAAAATGGTTTGGTTTCAGAAAATCTCTTCAGTGTGCAATGTATTCACCTTAGAAATATTAAACTTACCGGTGCAAGGAAAGTTTTACATCACTTAGAAGAACAACCTGTATTTGATTTTAAAAAGTTATATCAACTAATCCTTCTATAAAAGGACCTATAAATAGAATGTGCAGTACTAGAAGCACTAGCAGGAATTTAAACTAGTAAAAGCCCTAGCAGAACCAACATGTGTGGTAGGATGTTACCAGTTGGATGAAATATAAAGTGTCACAATTTTTATTTTGAAGATTTATATGCAGATAGTGATGAAAGAGGATATTGATATAAATGGCAACATCATATATACTGTAGATAGATTCAACAAAGAGATAACAAGTATTACAATATTTTACTATTGTTTAATAAATGATAAAATAAAACCAGTTATTGATGGTGAACTCAGACAACACTGCTTTTTTTTTTTTAACTAATTACTTATTAGTTACAAAACCTTTTCTAACTGATGACTAATAGCTGTGACAGCCTTGTTTGTATTTCAGTATGTTTGGTTGAAAGCTAGATATTTCATGTACTGTGTGGCTGTAGGCTTCGGAACCATGAATAAATACATTTAGGAATAGTTTGGATGTTAGGATATTTTATATTTGTATCTGTAAAATAGGACAGCAATATTTACAAGTCATAACATAGCTTATACAATTTATATGTTTTAATACTTTAGTATATATAGTCCTATCAGAAAGATAGTACAGCACTGTAAGCAGAAAGATAATAGTTGATTTGAATAAATATAATCTATCACTTGCATTTTAAAGCACAAAAACCACACCAAAGACGCAAGTAAAGAAGATTGTGATTTTAGTGGATGAGAAAAAATAGGTTATTTTTTTATAATTTTATTTTTAAAAATATATTAATGAAAAAGTTTGGATTTCAGAATAATTCTGGACTTCGGAATTTCAGATTTGGAAATTTGTACCTGTATGTGTAGATAATGGATTTCTTGTAAGCTTTTAAACATATATATATCATGTTCTAAAAATCTGTCCCATTCTCTTCTTTACATGCCACTACAAGGATTTTTCAGAAAAATGTCCTCCTTGTGGAGACTCAGGTGAAGAAAACATCTTATTTGGTTTGATGAATAAGGGCCATCAAATAGCTGTTAGGTGTTAGATGGGTGTGTTCTGAATGAAGATTTTTATCTGGTCCATAAAACTCAATCTCATATACAGCTCCACATGTGTATGATATAGACCTCTTCCCTAAGAATGGTTCTTTCCTGTGCTTGTTTGTATTCAATATATAAGTTCATGGGTGTGTATAAACATGCAGATCATCTTGCTTAAAAATTGCTCACATGAAGGTTACAAATATTAGTAACTTTATTTTACTACAATTAATAAAACTTCCAATCTTTTTCCATTTACATGTGGAAAAAGTAAATTGTGATCTCTGATTTGAAAGGTTTTGACACCTTTATTTTATTTAAAGGGACACAAAATTTATAATTTATATTATATATTCTTTGTTCTCTTGCTATCTTTATTTGAAAAAGCAGGAATGTAAAGGTCCCTTTTTGGTTTAGTACCTGGGTAGCACTTGCTGATTGGTGGCTAAATGTAGCTTACATTCCTGCTTTTTGAAATAATGATAGCAAGAGGACAAAAACATTTTTATAATAGGAGTAAATTAGAAAGTTGATTACAATGGCATGCTATATCTGAACCATGAAAGAAAAAAATTGGGGTTCGTGTCCCTTTAAAAAACAATAAAAAAATAAATAAAAAATAAATAAATAAATAAATATATATATATATATATATATATATATATATACAGTATCTCACAAAAGTGAGTACACCCCTCACATTTTTGTAAATATTTTATTATATCTTTTCATATGACAACACTGAAGAAATGACACTTTGCTACAATGTAAAGTAGTGAGTGTACAGCCTGTATAACAGTGTAAATTTGCTGTCCCCTCAAAATAACTCAACACTCAGCCATTGATGTCTAAACCGTTATCAACAAAAGTGAGTACACACCTAAGTGGAAATGTCCAAATTGGGCCCTATTAGCCATTTTCCCTCCCTGGTGTCATGTGACTCGTTAGTGTTACAAGGTCTCAGGTGTGAATGGGGAGCAGGTGTGTTAAATTTGGTGTTATCGCTCTCACACTCTCTCATACTGGTCACTAGAAGATTAACATAGCACCTCATGGCAAAGAACTCTCTGAGGATCTGAAAAAAAAGAATTGTTACTCTTCATAAAGATGGCCTAGGCTATAAGAAGATTGCCAAGATCCTGAAACTGAGCTGCAGCATGGTGGGCAAGACCATACAGCGGTTTCACAGGACATGTTCCACTCAGAACAGGCCTCACCATGGTTGACCAAAGAAGTTAAGTGCACATGCTCAGCATCATATCCAGAGGTTGTCTTTGGGAAATAGACGTATGAGTGCTGCCAGCATTGCTGCAGAGGTTGAAGGGTTGGGAGGTCAGCCTGTCAGTGCTCAGACCATACGAAGCACACTGCATCAATAAGTCTATATGGCTGTCGTCCCAGAAGGAAGCCTCTTCTAAAGATGATGCACAAGAAAGCCCGCAAACAGTTTGCTGAAGTCAAGCAGACTAAGGACATGGATTACTGGAACCATGTCCTGTGGTCCAATGAGACCAAGATAAATTTATTTGGTTCAGATGATGTCAAGCGTGTGTGGTGGCAACCAGGTGAGGAGTACAAAGACATAGTGTGTCTTGCCTACAGTCAAGCATGATGGTGGGAGTGTCATGGTCTGGGCCTGCATGAGTGCTGCCAGCATTTGGGAGCTACAGTTCATAGAGGGAACCATAAATGACAACATGTACTGTGACATACTGAAGCAAAACATGATCCCCTCCCTTCGTAGACTGGGCCGCAGGGTAGTATTCCAACATGATAACGACCACTGCCTTGCTAAAGAAGCTGAGGTTAAAGGTGATGGACTGGTCAAGCATGTTTCAAGACCTAAACCCTATTGAGCATCTGTGGAGCATCCTCAAATGGAAGTTGGGGGAGCGCAAGGTCTCTAACATCCACCAGCTCCGTGATGTTGTCATGGTGGAGTGGAAGAGGACTCCAGTGGCAACCTGTGAAGCTCTGGTGAACTCCATGCACAAGAGGGTTAAGGCAGTGCTGGAAAATAATGGTGGCCACACAAAATATTGACACTTTGGGTCAAATTTGGACATTTCTAAATGTGTACTCACTTTTGTTGCCAACGGTTTAGACATTAATGGCTGTGTGTTGAGTTGTTTTGAGGGCGCAGCAAATTTACACTGTTATACAGGCTGTACACTCACTACTTTACATTGTAGTAAAGTGTCATTTCTTCAGTGTTGTCACATGAAAAGATATAATATAATATTTACAAAAATGTGAGAGGTGTACTCACTTTTGTGAGATACTGTGTATATATATATATATATATATATATATATATATATATATATATATATATATATAAACTGTACAGGGGAAGTGGCACTCACCATCCAAATGACTTCCTGTTGCACTGCTGCTGTTGAAATATACAAAGTCCTAGTATCCCAAACTTGGCCAAGGATAAATGGTAATACTGAAAAAGTAGGCAACACGTTGTCAAATGCAAATAGAAGCCTTTAATCCATGAGGAAAAGACAGTTAGGGCCTTAACCCATAACGTTTCGGTTCTAATTAGAACCTTTGTCAAATGGAGGCCGTGACAGACATGACAGGCTTCTATTTGCATTTGACACTGTGTTGTCTGCTTTTTCGGTATTACCATTTATCCTTGGCCAAGTTTGGGATACTAGGACTTTGTATATTTATATATATATATATATTTATGGGCTTCCTTAATTACGGGTAAACCTTTACTTTTTATAATATATTATTTATTTTAAAAAACTACTGTATGTCACTCATAAAATGCATTAAAATAATGTTTTAATCAAATTCAATTTTAATAAGCTTGATGTGCAACTTCTCTATTCAGTACATAATCTGTGTTTTGAAGATGTCTTCCAGATGCTTTGTGAACATGGTAGCGGATAAGAATGTCTCGTTGCACCACTCACTGCGGTGAGAGCTACGGTTAGTAAACCTTTGCAAGTTTGGATTCCCATACACATCTTTCCCATCTTTAAGGGAATTTGGTCCAATTTTACATTCCTTTCATTTAAAATCAAAGCATTATCATATATTATTACAGTTAATTTCAACAATTATGCATTAGGAGACTAGCATCAGTGACAGAGGCATTACAGGACATGAATGAAGAATGAACATATCACAGAACCAGTAAACATGAGAAAAATGTGATAGAGAATTGCTCATCTGTTACTGATTGGAGACTAAGAGCTTTCTTTAAACCGCCCAATAAAACTGGCTTGCAAGAGAATTTCCTGAATCCCAGATTAAGTGAATAAAGATGTTACCAGAGTACAGCGAAGCATTTGGGCGGCTTGTACACTACATGCTGTTGATTTCACCCATGTTTAACTAATGAATAACAGAACATCGCCCGTCTTATTATAGAAGACAAAAGTAAAGTCCAATTAAAATTAAGATGAGTACCCATTTCCAGTCAAATTATATTTTCTTATTTATCTTCTAGAATTTTTTATTCAAAAATGTGTATGTTTATCACATATTTTTAAGTTAATATCAGTAAGTAAGCAAAATAAATTGTGTCTCCTTATTAAAAAATAATTGAATACATTTTAGAAATTAATTTAGATATCTATTACCTTCTTAAAGAGACATGTGAACACAATAATAAAATGTCCTAATTTGTTAGAACAATTTATAATTACAGATATCTCTGGATAACAGTGTGTTAAACCCTCTCAAAAGTGTTAAATACACAGCTAAGCTTTTACACCAGAATGTACCCTAGATTGTCGTTAGCAGGACAAGGCTGTTGATAATTGGCATATAGAGTGCAAATACTTCTCTTTTTTGGCTAAATGACCATGTATTGATTATTAGATGCAATGTACTCCTTAGAAGTTACTTACTTTGCCGGGTTAGACATATAGAATCTAGTTAAATACAGTATATGTCTAACCTCAGCAAAGTTAGACATATAAAATATAGTCATTTTATTGTTGATTAAATATGCTCCTTTAGTATGAGAATTCCTGTAAAATTTTGTAACAATTTAGTTTCTAGTTCTTCTTAGTTGCCTATATTCTCTTCAATACAGTCAGTTCTTCTTTCATGTATAACAAGTTTCATCTTAACACAATAGCTAAATTTACTAGAGCTCACTGGGCCTGCAAATTAGCACCATACATACCTCACCTGGTAGTCCTTATTGACTTTATTAGGATTTTATTTGTCCTGGCAAATTAAAAAACTATCATCAGAAAGCAGAGGAAAACAGCATTTTACAGCAACTGAGAGGAGTTTAAAATTACAGTACCAAGTACTACTCCCAGCAAAGGTAAATCAAAATATGATGCTTTAGTGCTTTACATTATAAAAAAATCACCTCTAGTTTTCAATAAATATTCTGCAAGATCATATAGGGGCCTATTTATGAAAGGCCTGTCGGACATGATCCGCAATACGCTCTCCGCATTCAGCATTGCACCAGCAGCTCTTGTGAACTGCTGGTGCAACACCGCCCCCTGCAGATTTGCGGCCAATCAGCCGCTAGCTGGGGGTGTCACTCAACCTGATCGCATTCGATCGGATTGAATTGCGGTGATGTCTGTCCGCCGCCTCAGAGCAAGTGGACAGGTTATGGAGCAGCAGTCTTTAGACCGCTGCTTCATAACTGGTGTTTCTGGTGAGCCTGAAGGCTCGCCAGAAACACAGGGATTCAAGCTCCATACGGAGCTTGATAGATAGGCCCCATAGTGTAATCCTTTTAATGAAAACAGTTTACCTATGTAAAAATGCCCACCTATATGCAGTCACCATGAGGTATCTGTCAAGCGTGTGAATCTTCACATCATGTAGCTTATATATAGTTAAATGAATATTAAAGGGACAGTCTAGGCCAAAATAAACTTTCATGATTCAGATAGGGCATGTAATTTTAAACAATTTTCCAATTTACTTTTATCACCAATTTTGCTTTGTTCTTTTGGTATTCTTAGTTGAAAGCTTAACCTAGGAGGTTCATATGCTAATTTCTTAGACCTTGAAGCCCACCTCTTTCAGATTGCATTTTAACAGTTTTTCACCACTAGAGGGTGTTAGTTCACATATTTCATATAGATAACACTGTGCTCGTGCACGTGAAGTAATTTGGGAGCAGGCACTGATTGGCTAGACTGCAAGTCTGTCAAAAGAACTGTAAAAAGGGGCAGTTTGCAGAGGCTTAGATACAAGATAATCACAGAGGTTAAAAGTATATTATTATAACTGTGTTGGTTATGCAAAACTGGGAAATGGGTAATAAAGGGATTATCTATCTTTTAAAACAATAAAAATTCTGGTGTAGACTGTCCCTTTAATACATGTATTAAGGTGGGGAAAAAACTATATGCTACAAATGTGCAGCACTGAATAGTTCATTTTGGACAAATCACTTGGAATGAAAATTCTGAAAAACGGTATTCAGTTTGTTTAAAATGATCCGAATACTGAATATTCGTTAACATTTACATTTGTTTTTGTTTGTTTATTCACAAATATATATTTTACAAAAAATACATCAGATATATGTAGAAATATGTATCTGGACCTATATATATAAACTGAATATTTATAGCTATAGATATATACAGATATATACATATAGGAATACCTATTTATAAAATACATAGAACAATGTGAAATATTTACAGTAAATACACAGTATAGCACTTTATTAAATACAAATATTGCATAAATATGATTTTACATGTTTTCAGCTACTTGACTGCAAAAGGCTAAAAAAAAAGTCTGTAAGTACATATATATACATATAAATGCATATGTACGCACATATAAATATGTATATGCATGTATCTCTACGTTAAAGTCTTTTTCGTGGCTTTTGGGACCATATATCTTTGAGCCACTATATCTTTTTAATACAATATTTTGAAAAAATCATTTATTATTATTAGTGTAACTGTACTGTAAAATTTATTTTTATGTGTTTTGTGCAACTTTTTATTCAAGCATAACAGTTAACCAGAGCTCTGAAGTCAAGATAACCTGACAGGGTTAAATTGCGATTACGCTCATGCGTTCACATTTACTTTCAATTCTTTACACGTGTGCTATTTCCGATACATGCAAATAGCCAAAAATATCCAATATCGCTTGCACGCAACAGTTAGCGAGCCACTCATAAGCTAGCCCTGAGTGAGTGATAACAGCAGACACGTGACCAAGTACAAACTAAAAAAAAAATACTAAATTATAAGCACATATTTTGCATGGAAAATACTTGCAAACACATACACAAGCTTGAATAAAACTTCATAATCACAAAAATAATTATTTTACCACCTTGAAGCTAAAATCTCAGTAAATACTGCTAGTAATTACATGTTTATAAAACACAATTGAGGTCACACTCATCTATCTTCCCAACAAATTTCAAGATTTTCCATTTATCCATTTGGTCGGCAAATGTGTATACATTTTCTCTAACACTGGGTCCAAAAAACCCCCAAAATAAATACATAAAATAAAATAAAAGCAGTCTTTTTTTTCTCTGATGGATATCTCAATATCTGCTGAATGGACATTTCAGAGTTTGTTTATTGGCGGGAACTGCCTGAACTCTTAAAGGAATAGTCTAGTCAAAATTAAACTTTTATGATTCAGATACAACATGGAATTTTAAGCAACTTTCTAATTTACTCCTATTATGTAAGCATAGGAGTCGCCCCATTTTTGGTTCAGAACCTGGGTAGCACTTTCTGATTGGTGTCTAAATGTAGCCAGCAATCAGCAAGTGCTATCCAGGTATGAACCAAAAATGGGACGGCTACTAAGCATACATTCAAAAAAAGATAGCAAGAGAACAAAGAAAAATGGAAAATAGGAGTAAATTAGAAAGTTGCTTAAAACGGCATGCTCTATCTGAATCATGAAAGTTTAATTTTGACTAGACTATTCCTTTAATTGTAGCCATATTAGCTTATAATGGAAAGTCAATAATACTATAAGAACAACGTGTAATGATGATAAAACTTTTCATGTAATTTTTAAAGAGTTAACTGAACATTCATGATGACTTCTAATAGGACTTCTAATATGGTTAAATGTAAGTTTTTTACACATAAATGGACATTAAATATCTCCTACATTTGTGTAAAAATTGTGCTTGCCCCACACTCCCTAGAAGCCAGAGTTAAAATTCTGGCTTCTAGGGAGTGTGGGGCAAGCAACATTTTTATAAAACAGCAAGATACGTTTAATGTTGATAAATATAATGATGACTACACTTCTGATATATAGTAAATACTGCAATATAGTAAATACTGCAAATACAAACTATTTCTGTATTTGGCTAGCAAATAAAAAATAGTGAGCTTGTAAATTCCTTTTCACTTATGTATTCTTTTTTATTTGCAACACCTTTATATAAATTTTCCATACAAAATAACAAAAAAAGCAGACTCCAGAAAGTGATGGTTTTTTTTTTAACAAAGCCTGGGATTTGAATTCTATACATCATTCTAAAATGCACTTCATAGTCATCACTATTATATATTTAGGGTCAGATTACAAGTGGAGCGGTATTTAACGCTCCCGCTCGCACGTTAACTCCGCTAGAAGTAAGCTTTTTGTGTGCGTCTGGTAGCGCTCGTATTACAAGTTGAAAGTAAAAAGTTTTCGCTCGCTCACTAACCGGATGTGTGCAAAAAGCTGAAGTTAGAATATTGCAAATGCGTTAACGTATTCCCCAAAGAAGTCAATAGAGCAAAAAACACCATACTCAATCGTAAACCCGATGGCATATTCTCAAGTGCGCTAACCCGGCATGAAAATATTAATATTTCACATTCCAATGTTTTTCACATAGCAGAATATGTTCTATTTATTCATAAATACTTATATATATATATATATATATATATATATATATATATACTGTATATATATACTGTATATATATATATATATATATATATATATATTGTGTATATATATATATATATATATATATATGATGTTTTTTGCACAAATACATATTTATACATATATATATATTTATATATAGGTATAGATATATACACATATATATATAGGAATATCTATTTAGAAGATATTCTGCTATGTGCAAAACATTGGAATGTGAAATATTTACAGTAAATACTGCAAAGGGCTCCAATGCATATATGTCTATATATGTATTTATGTGTTTATATGTGTATATATATATATATATATCTGTAAATACATGTACACACATGTATATATATATATATATATATATATATATATATATATATATATACACACATAAACATATATATATATATATACACACACACACACATACATATTTAGACATGTATATGTATGTATCTAAATGTTGAAGCCCTTTGCCTGCCTTTTTGTTAACACCTGAGACCTAATATTTTTGAGCTCTTATATCTTTTTTGTGCAATTTAAAAAAAAAAATGTTTCTTAGATAATGTTATTATGAGTGTAACTGTACTTTGTAATGCATTTTTTATTTGTTTTGTGACACTTTTATGTTTTGCAAAACAGTTAACCAGAGCTCTGTGGTCGCACTATCCCGATGCGCGTTAACTTCAATTGAACTCAAGCGTTCACGTTTACTTTCAACTTGTAATATGAGTGCTACATCCAATGTGCACAAACAGCCGTGATAAGCCCGATATCGTTCGCTCATAACTGTTAGCGTGCCCCTCGTAATTTGGCCCTTAATTGGTAATGTTTTAAATATTCCTCGTGTTGTTTATGGATATATAGAACAAATGTCACATGCTTTTCTAACCAATATAAAAGCTTATTAGACTGACTAAAACTGTCTGATACCATTTTCTTCCAAGATATTAAATGTGTTGACTGAATTCAATATTTATGAGATATTTATAGATTTAAAAAAATATATTATATGCCTCCATTCTAGCATTTGTAGGTTATATATAGGTGCTCATACCATCCATAGTTGTCTGTTAAGATTTTAGCTGGGATAGATTACAACTGAGGGAGCTTTAGATGTAGCATCAGGAACTTATTGAACCACAAAACTATGGGGCCCATTTATCAAACACTGGACCAACTTGGTTTTCAACCAGAAGCCTAGCATTACAGAAAGTTGGCTGCAATTGCTTGTACAGCAGGAACCTCTGGTCTTGCACAATCAATTGCACAAGAGCAGGGCTTGTCAATCAAAGCAGTCCGACAAGTAGTAGAAGTCATAAAGGGGCACTGTATTGTAAAATTATTTATTCCTTTAATATGTTTCCAATGACTTTTTTTAATTCTTTGACACCAAAATGGGTTGAGCTTGCAGATTTTCTTATGTTATCACGTTCTCTACACACCAAGGCATCTACTTATCAAGCCGTCAACCGCAAATACGCTGGAATTCCGCAGCGTATTTGTGGCGAGTCTGATTCCCCTTAGTTATCAAACCCTACAAACCGGCAAAAGTAGAATTTTGTGATGTAACATACGTTCCGCCGGACTCAGTCCGACACAGATCGATGCTTACGTCATTACAGATGTTCCGAATGCAAAATCTGACTACTTTTGCTAGTTATCAAATTTCTACCAGGTACGCTCGGCACTATTCTGGCACAGCGCACCTGGTTTTCAATCTGCTGCCCTGGAGGAGGCGGATGCCATAGGAATCAATGGGAGTCTGAAAGCAGCGAAAGCTTATGTTCGCTGCTGCCCGCCGATATCCCATTGATTCCTATGGTAACGTTTACACCTAACACCCTAACATGTACCACGAGACTAAACACCCCTAATCTGCCCCCCCCTACACCGCCGCCACCTACATTATACTTATTAACCCCTAATCTGCCTCCCCCTACACCGCCGCCACCTACATTATACTTATTAACCCATAATCTGACGCCCCCTACACCGCCGCCACCTACATTACACTTAATAACCACTAATCTGCCGCCCCCTACACCGCCGCCACCTACATTATATTTATTAACCCCTAATCTGCCCCCTCCTACACCGCCGCCACTATATTAAATGTATTAACCCCTAAACCTAAGTCTAACCCTAACCCTAACACCCCCTAACTTAAATATAATTTAAATACATCTAAATAAATATTCCTATCATTAAATACATTATTCCTATTTAAAACTACCTATAAAATAAACGCTAAGCTAGCTACAATATAACTAATAGTTACATTTTAGCTAGCTTAGGGTTTATTTTTATTTTACAGGCAAGTTTGTATTTATTTTAACTAGGTACAATAGTTATTAAATAGGTATTAATTATTTAATAACTTCCTAGTTAAAATAAATACAAATATACCTGTAAAATATACCTGTAAAATAAAACCTAACCTAAGTTACAATTACACCTAACACTACACTATAATTAAATACATTCCCTAAACTAAATACAATTAAATAAAATTATCTAAAGTACAAAAAAAACCCCACTAAATTACAAAAAATAATAAACAAATTACAAGATTTTTAAACTAATTACACCTAATCTAATCCCACTAACAAAATAAAAAAGCCCCCCCAAAATAAAAAAAGCCCTACCCTACACTAAATTACAAATAGTCCTTAAAAGGTCCTTTTGTGGGGCATTGCCCCAAAGTAATCAGCTCTTTTACCTGTAAAAAAAAATTACAACCCCCCCAACATTAAAACCCACCACCCACACAACCAACCCTACTCTAAAACCCACCCAATACCCCCTTAAAAAAACCTAACACTAACCCCTTGAAGATCACCTTACCATGAGAAATCTTCACCCAACCGGTTCCAATCAGCCAATAGAATGCGAGCTCAATCCTATTGGCTGATTGGATCAGCCAATAGGATTGAACTTTAATCCTATTGGCTGATTGCATCAGCCAATAGGATTTTTCCTACCTTAATTCCGATTGGCTGATAGAATTCTATCAGCCAATCGGAATTGAAGGGACACCATTTTGGATGACGTCACTTAAAGGAATCGTCATTGTTCAAGAAGACGTCGGATGAAGAGGATGCTCAAAGTCGGATGTCTAGAAGATGGAGCCGCTCCGCGCCAGATGGATAAAGATAGAAGATGCCTTCTGGATGAAGACTTCTGCCCATCTGGAGGGCCACTTCTGCCCGTCTGGAGGACCACTTCTGCCGGCTTTGTTGAGGACTTCGGCCCGGTTGGGTGAAGACTTCTCCCGGTAAGGTGAGCTTCAAGGTGTTAGTGTTTTTTTAAGGGGGTATTGGGTGGGTTTTAGAGTAGGGTTGGTTGGGTGGTGGGTTTTAATGTTGGGGGGGATTTGTAATTTTTTTTGCAGGTAAAAGAGCTGATTACTTCGGGGCAATGCCCCGCAAAAGGCCCTTTTAAGGGCTATTTGTAATTTAGTGTAGGGTAGGGCTTTTTTTTTATTTTGGGGGAGCTTTTTTATTTTGTTAGGGGGATTAGATTAGGTATAATTAGTTTAAAAATCTTGTAATTTGTTTATTATTTTCTGTAATTTAGTGTTTGTTTTTTTTTGTACTTTAGATAATTTTATTTAATTTTATTTAGTTGTATTTCATTTAGGGAATTAATTGAATTATAGTGTAGTGTTAGGTGTAATTGTAACTTAGGTTAGGTTTTATTTTACAGGTCAATTTGTATTTATTTTAACTAGGTAGTTATTAAATAGTTAATAACTATTTAATAACTATTCTACTGTCAGGGTGCCAGGAATCAGACAGAGACGAGAAGTGCAAAATTAATCACACCTTTATTAATAGCAAAAAATAAAAAATAGTCCACAAGTCAAATAACAAGCCAGGAGTCAAAACCAGAGCTGATAGTCAGACGAGCTGAGTCAGGAGCCAAAGCGAATAGTCAGACGAGCCGGAATCAGGAACAAGGAAAACAGCAGAGTCAGGAACAAACCAGGGATCAAGAACCAGGAAGGACGTCAGGCAGCCAGGTAATACACAGGAACTCTCACAAACAGGTCTGAGACAACGCAAAGGCAAAGCATACTGAACAGAGGCCCTTTAAATAATAAGTGATGACATCACAATTCTGAGACTGCATCCTGTCTCACATGGATGATGCACACCAGTCTGGTCATAAAAGGAAGTGTAGGAAATGAGCAGCATCCCCCACAATGCACCATAGTCAGGAAGAGAGGTGAGTAAAATGGCGGTCAAAGAGTTCCGTAATGAGCGGAATAGGGTAAGCATTCTTAATGGTAAGACGATTAAGACCCCTATAATTGATACATGGTCTTAACTCGCCACCCTTTTTCTTCACAAAGAAGAAGCCAGCCCCTGCAGGAGAGCAGGATTTGGGGATGATTCCCCATGACAGAGCATTGGCAACATACTCCTCCATAGCACAATTCTCTGCAACAGACAGAGGGTACACGCCGCCCCGAGGAGGAATGGCTCTGGGTTGCAGGTCTATGGCACAATCGTAAGACCGGTGAGGAGGCAACGTACTGGCATGCACCTTGTCAAACACATCTAGGAACTCTCTGTACTCTTCTGGCAATTGAGATACCGAAGAAGTGCACAAGACTTTAACTGGTTTCCAAAGACAAGTGGAAATACATTGCGGGGACCACAACAAAATTTCGGACCTGCACCAGTCGAGACTGGGATTGTGCTTTTGGAGCCAGGGATAACCCAGAACAACCGGAAAATGCAGAGAGTTTATCACCTGGAACTGGAAGGTTTCAAAATGGAGAGCCGCAAAAGTTATGGACAACCGAGCAGTTTCGTGTGTAATGAGTGTGGGCTGAAGGGGCCTGCCATCAATGGCCTCAACAGCAAGCGGAATGGACCGAGGCAAAACAGGAATGGAGTGCTTTGATACAAAAGCACTGTCAATGATAAAGCCCGCAGCACCGGAGTCAACAAGAGCCTGAGTGACTATGGAGGAGTCCACCCAGGAAAGGACAACTGTGACAAAAGGTTTCTCCTTAAGCGGTTCTGGGGACGAGGATAAACCACCCAAGGTCTGCCCCCGACAGGACCTTAGGTGTGAGCGTTTCCCGGCCGTGTAGGACAAGACTTCAAAAGGTGGCCCTGTAACCCACAATAGAGGTAGAGCCCCTCCCTCCTCCTAAAGGCCCTCTCCGCCGCGAAGAGACGCGTGAATCCCAACAGCATTGGCTCAGCAGTACCTGGTGACTCGGACCAGGAGGCATGGGAGGAAAGGGAGGCATGGGTGGAAACGAACACGTAGGAAACAACGGAACAGGAGGCTTCCACAAGCACTCCTTGAAAGAGTCTGATGTCAGTTAGGATCAAAAAAGACACCAATGCCTCGAGATCCTCTGGTAAATCTCTGGCAGCAACTTCGTCTTTAATCGCATCAGAGAGCCCATGAAAGAAGGCGGCAACAAGGGCTTCATTGTTCCAACCTACCTCTGCGGCAAGCGTACAGAACTCAATAGCATACTGAGCAACAGATCTTGTACCTTGCTGAATGGAAATGAGTCGTTTAGCAGCAGAGGAGGAGCGAGCCGGAACATCAAATACCCTTCAAAAGGAGGCCACAAATTCAGGGTAATTTGAAATCACAGGTTTATTAGTCTCCCACAAGGGATTAGCCCAGGCAAGAGCTGTGTCAGAGAGTAACGAGATGAGAAATCCCACCTTAGCTCTGTCAGAGGGAAACGCCTGAGGTAACATCTCAAAGTAAATGCCCACCTGGTTCAAAAACCCTCTGCACTGAATAGGATCGCCTCCATATACTGAGGTAGAGGTGCAGAACCGGACATGCTCCTGGTAGGCATAGGTGCAGCAGTGGAAACAGGAGCAGCCATAACTTGCGGGACACTTTGGTCCAAATGTTCAGTGCGAGTCAGCAGGGTTTGCAGGGCTAGTGCAAATTGATCCAAGCGGTGATCCTGTTCATCCATCCTGGAAATGATGGCAGGTAAAGGTGGATTATTAGCACCATCAGGATTCATGGTCTTTGCGTAATGTCAGGGTGCCAGGAATCAGACAGAGACGAGAAGTGCAAAAATAATTTATTAATAGCAAAAAAATAATTAAAAAGTCCACAAGTCAAATAACAAGCCAGGAGTCAAAACGAGATCTGGTAGTCAGGCGAGCCGAGTCAGGAGCCAAAGCGAATAGTCAGACGAACCGGAATCAGGAACAAGGAAAACGGCAGAGTCAGGAACAAACCAGGGATCAGGAACCAGGAAGGACATCAGGCAGCCAGGTAATACACAGGAACTCTCACAAACAGGTCTGAGACAACGCAAAGGCAAAGCATACTGAACAGAGGCCCTTTAAATGAAATCACAATTTTGAGACTGCATCCTGTCTCACATGAATGATGCACACCAGTCTGGTCATAAAAGGAAGTGTCGGAAATGAGCAGCATCCCCCACAATGCACCATAGTCAGGAAGAGAGGTGAGTAAAATGGCTGCCAGCAGCACATGGCAAACAACAGGGAAAAAACCCTGATATCTACCTAGTTAAAATAAATACAAACTTGCCTGCAAAATAAGAATAAACTCTAAGCTAGATACAATGTAACTGTTTGTTATATTGTAGCTAGTTTAGGGTTTATTTTACAGGTAAGTATTTAGTTTTAAATAGGAATAATTTATTTAATGATAGGAACATTTATTTAGATTTATTTAAATTATATTTAAGTTAGGGGGTGTTAGGGTTAGGGTTAGACTTAGGTTTAGGGGTTAATAAATTTAATATAGTGGCAATATAGTGGGGGTGGCAGAATAGGGGTTAATAAATGTAGGTAGGTGGCGGCGATGTATGGGGGGCAGATTAGGGGTTAATAAGTATAATGTAGGTGGTGGCGGTGTAGGGGGGGCAGATTAGGGGTTAATAAGTATAATGTAGGTGGCGGCGGTGTAGGGGGCGGAAGATTAGGGGTTAATAAATATAATGTAGGTGGCGGCGGTGTAGGGGGCAGCAGATTAGGGTTAATAAGTATAATCTAGGTGGCGGCGGTATAGGGGGCGGAAGATTTGGGGTTAATAAGTATAATGTAGGTGGCGGCAGTGTAGGGGGGCAGATTAGGGGTTAATAAATATAATGTAGGTGGCGGCGGTGTAGGGGGCGGCATATTAAGGGTTAATAAGTATAATGTAGGTGGCGGCGGTGTAGGGGGCGGAAAATTAGGGGTTAATAAATATAATGTAGGTGGCGGCGGTGTAGGGGGCGTCAGATTAGGGGTTAATAAGTATAATGTAGGTGGCGGTGGTGTAGGGGGTGGAAGATTAGGGGTTAATAAGTATAATGTAGGTGGTGGTGGGCTCCGGGAGTGGCGGTTTAGCGGTTAAACACTTTATTTGGTTGCGGCGGGGTTCGTGAACGGCGGTTTAGGAGTTAATACATTTATTAGAGTTTCGGTGGGCTCCGGGAGTGGCGTATTGGGGGTAAAACAGTATAGTATAATGTGGGTGTTTAGTGACAGGGTACCAATAAAGCTGTGAAAAAGATGAAGAGCAGCGAGATCGATGACTGTTAGTTAACAACAGTCCGCTGCTCATTGCACCGTACTTGGTGCGCGGCTTTTTGACAGCTTTTTTGGTAACTTTGTAGAATGTATTCAGGTCTTGGCGATCTTAGGCGAGCGTATTGGTGCCGTCGAATGCAAGTAAGTTGACGGCTTGATAAGTAGATGCCAAAGGCTTATTTTTGTTTGTATTGCAAAGCCAAATACTTAGAGGGAACAATTGGAAATTAGTATTTTATTATTTATCTTACCTATCTCCCACTGGGAGCCTAATTTCTTCTGCTGGCTATGTTTACACAGCTTTATTATAGCCTTTACTTAGGCATAGAAACTTTCAGTATAGTTAGGGACACCACAGGCAAAATCAGCTATTTCAATTGCTGATATAAGAGTAAAGGATATATTTCTAAACAATTATTATACACTCCAGGAGTTAAAATGGACCATTGGGAATAAATTAAGGAAAATTTAAGGATAAACTGTCTCTTTAAGAGCACAGCTACTTAATAATCATTTAAGGCCTGTGTCACTGGGCTCCAGAGCTATGTGTGCAGCCCTATACATGGGGATGTAATTCTTGGACCTAGCCAGGAACTTGCTTGGTAAAAAAAAAAATGGTAATAGCAATCAAATAGAAGATCTAGCTAGATAATGAGATTACATTAAGAACAAATTCTTACTGCACAGAAAACCAGAAAGGGAAATACATAGTGATTGTCATAACTGAATAAATTCAAAACAGGATTAATTTTAATACATATTAAGGAACCTTAGGAGGATGATCCCAATATATTTATAATATATTTATAAGCTTCAGATCTAGATTTCTGTACAGTGAATATACAGTATATTATAACTCCACGTGTACTTTGCGGAACACTAAGATAAACCCTTGGTAAGACTTTCATGTGCTAAAAATAACTCTTAGAAAATCAGTAGCAAAAAATTTAAAGCAAATTCTGTAACCTGCAAAACAAATATCTCATGTACTCAATTTGCAACAGTTTGAAAACCTAGGTTACAGATTTGCATGGGAGCATGGCATAAATCACAATTTTTACACAAAAGCAAGAGGTGTTTAATGTCTCTTTATTGATTAACCCATTTTACCTTTGATCCTTTTGCTGCATTTTCTTTTCTTTTATTAAATAAAAGTGTTGTCATTTACATGTCACTAGGGATGGGCGAATGTTTCGCAACATTCAAAAAATGAAACGAATTTTAACACATTCGTTCGTTCGAAGCAATGTTCAAATGTTCGGTTTATAATTTTACGATTGAATTCGAAAATATTCATTTAGAAAAATTCGAATTTATATTTGTAATAGTATTTCTAATGCTTTCTGTAAATGTAATTTTCGAATTACGCAATATTCAAATTCGAAAAATTCGAATTTATATGTTTGTAATAGTATTTCTAATGCTTTCTTTAAATGTAATATTCAAATTATGCAATATTCTATATAGAAACATTTGAATTGATATATTTGTATCTATTATGTATCAATTTACTAGATTCCCTCCCTACCACATGAACTATTGAACTTCTGAATAGTATTTGTTAAATATAATGTTAAATTAGAAATTTCGAATGTGGACATTCGATATAATTATAAACATTCGAATTCAAAAGTGACATTCGAAACTGTAAATAGCATTCGAATATAGAATTTTTAAGAATATTCGTTCTTATCAACATTCGGATTTATAATTCGAATTTCGGTAATAACATTCGTTCTAACATTCGAATTCGGAAGTTTACACATTTGCCCATCCCATTCCCTACAAGTCACATATACTTTTTTTTTTTACCAGTTTCTAAACTTTCATATCACAAAATGTATAGCTTTTAATGGCGTGGAGCCTTAATGCAAAAAGTAAGCTAAAAAGATTTATAGAAATAAAACTATTATTTCTCAAAAAATATTTAGACATTTTGCTTTAATTTAGATGTTTAAACAGAATAAAATTAGAATTCAGATATATCTTAAAATACACTGAAAATTAGAACGTAAATTAACACATTGAGAAAAGCTTTTTTGTTTTTTTTTTGGTCCACACACAAATGATAGATACAGGGACTTTCCAGTTATAATCCACAGCAAAGTACGTAGTCACACACCTAAGTAAATTTCATGCAACAAGGAAAACGCAGGAATGTAACGGGGACCATCGTTTTAAAATGTTCTTAGAAGAATACAAAATCCCCTGTGACTTTATTACATATTTTATACCATAATGTATTTTTAAGTGAGACTGACACCTCTAAGGGGTAGATTTATCAAAGTGCAAACGGACATGATCCGCTGTAACGATCATGTCCACCGCACATCGATAAATGCCGACAGCATACGCTGTCAGCATTTATAATTGCACAAGCATTTAACTAGAAATGTTTGTGCAATGCCACCCCCTGCAGATTCGCGGCCAATCAGCTGCTAGCAATCGTGCGGATTGCTGTCCGCCGCCTGAGAGGTGGCAGACGAGTTAAGGAGCAGCGGTCTTAAGACCGCTCATTCTTAACTCCTGTTTCCGGTGAGCCTGAAAGCTCGTGTGGAAACAGCTGCATTCAGCTCCATACGGAGCTTATTAAATCGGCCCCTAAATGTTGAATTTATGAAAATGTTATGAATTGTTCTCTTTATTTATTTATTAAACATTTAGAAAAGTTGTTTTTACTTTAGTATTTTCATTACATTGTAAGGGTGTAACTATTCAAAAAGGAATACTATAGATGATCATATATTATAAGTATTTTAGAAAGAAATTGCTCACTGCATTTCTATTATGACTAAATGGACAATAACCTCAAACCTTTTTTTTTTCCTTTTCCTTTCTAATATTATCTAAGTATATTTTATTAATCTACTTAACTGAAGAATGAACTATAGACCATACTTGTTCCTACTAATAAAACTTTCTAAGGCAGAGTTTACATTGTTGCAGATAATCAGCAGTTGTACAGTGCTAATAATTTTAGTTCTAAAAATCCTGAATCGTCAAACATTTTAGCTCTGGCAGGTGTTAAATGTAAATCAAACATTTTCCCCATAGTTTCAGCTAAGAAATCTCCGGTACTTTGGGCAAGTTTTTCTCTTTAATTACTGGTAGCGAAGGGGTTATAGATTATAGTATCTATTGTTCTATTGCAAACATAATAAAAATAATCTTTATTGTGGATATGAAAAAGTACTAACATATTAAAAATAGTTTTTCTATCAGGCTGGTTATCTATTTCAAATATATAATATTTCCTCTAGATATGTGCATGATCGAAAAATTTGTTTCGGTTCGGATCGATTCAGAGTTTTTCAAATTTCGTTTCTGATCGATTTGAATTCTGAAAACTTCGAATTAATTCGTTTAGGATTCGTTTCGGATTTGAAAAAATTTGGCTGGATTCGGTTCGGAAATTCGGAAATTCGGAATTTCGGTATGTGTGCTGTGTATTAGACTAGTATTATGTACTGTATATTAGGTGTAACCCATAGCAGAGTGATATAACCTAATATACTATACAATACTAGTGTAATCCATGGCCATCCGAATTTACCGAATAAATCCGAACTAATTCGGATTTATTCTGTAAATTCGGCAGTATTTTAATTCGGAAATTCGGATCGATCCGAATCTCCGAATTTTCCGAATTTCCAAATCGATCCGAACCGAATTGCACATGTCTAATTTCCTCATAGTATTTATATTATTATACTCTCTATATTATACTTTGTTTGTTGTTGAGTAAAACTTTGTTAAAATTCAATATTTTGTAATATATATTTATGTATAATTTGTATGGAAAATATGTTAAGCTAAAGATGTTAATTTTTATTTTGAAACTAACCAACAGTGAATGTTTGTAATGATACTGGTGTGTGAGATAGAAGTCAACTGAGAAGCAAACATTCCACTGCTTTATTGGTAGTCAGTGGTACCACACAAGAATAAAAAAAATATAAAGTTTTTTCCTCAGTAAAGAAACATTTGTCTTATGAAACCATGTAATGCTTTTTAAAATGCCTATTTTAAATGTCATAAAGAAAAACCTGACTTTAATAACCCTAAAATAAACCTCTTAAATCAGATATGTTTATGTTGTTTTATATTTTGTTAAGATTGTACAATTAACATGTACAGTATATAAAAAAGAGGTACCTATATAACTCCTTAAAGGGACAGTAAAGTCATAATTAGACATGCATGATTTTGACAAAACATATTATTTTAAACAACTTTCCAATTTACTTCTATTATTTAATTTGCTTCCTTCTCTTATTTTCCTTTGCTGAAAGGTTTATCTAGGTAAGGTCAGGAGCAGCAGAGAACCTAGGTTCTAGCTGCTGATTGGTGTCTGCATATATATACCGATGGTCATTGGCTCACCCCATGAGGCCAATTTAACAAAGGTCTTGTGGATCTGATCCGACAGTGCGGATCAGGTCCGCAAGACCTCACTGAATGCGGAGAGCAATACGCTCTCCGTTTTCGGCATTGCACCAGCAGCTCACAAGAGCTGCTGGTGCAACGCCGCCCCCTGCAGGGAGGTGTCAATCCACCTGATCATACTCGATCGGGTTGAATTGAGGCGATTCCTGTCCGCCTCATCAAAGCAGGCGGACAGGGTTATGAAGCCGCTGTCGGAGCTTGATAGATAGGCCTCCATGTGTACAGTTAGAAACATGTAGTGCTGCTCCTTTAACACAAGATACAAAGATACAAAGAGAATGAAAACAATTTGATATAGAAGTAAACTCGAAAGTTGTTTAAAATTGTATGTTCTACCTAAATCATGAAATAACAATTTTGTGTTTTATGTCCCTTTAAAAATATGTGTCTTGCTAGTTCGTTAATGATGTAAAAATGTTTGCATGTAACATTTATGGAGTGGACAATCATATTTCAATCATAAACATCCAATTTTGAATTTAGTGCCTCTTTGATTTAAACTAAACCCCTTAAGGACCAGACCATTTTTCAATTTCTTTCCCTAAAGGACCAGGGCTATTTTTACATTTCTGCAGTGTTTATGTTTAGCTGTAATTTTCCTCTTACTCATTTACTGTACCCACACATATTATATACCGTTTTTCTCGCCATTAAATGGACTTTCTAAAGATACCATTATTTTCATCATATCTTATAATTTTCTATAAAAATTTTTTATAAAATATGATGAAAACATGGAAAAAAACACACTTTTTCTAACTTTGACCCCCAAAATCTGTTACACATCTACAACCACCAAAAAACAACCATGCTAAATAGTTTTTAAATTTTGTCCTGAGTTTCAAAATACCCAATGTTTACACGTTCTTTGCTTTTTTTGCAAGTTATAGAGCAATAAATACAAGTAGCACTTTGCTATTTCCAAACCATTTAAAAAAAAAATTATCGATAGTTACATTGGAACACTGATATCTGTAAGGAACCCCTAAATATCCCTTGACATGTATATATTTGTTTTTAGTAGACAACCCAAAGTATTGATCTAGGCCCATTTTGGTATATTTCATGCCACCATTTCACAGCCAAATGCGATCAAATAAAAAAAAAATGTTCACTTTTTCATTAACTTTTTTTGCAAACTTTAGGTTTCTCACTGAAATTATTTACAAACAGCTTGTGTAATTATGGCACAAATGGTTGTAAATGCTTCTCTGGGATCCCCTTTGTTCAGAAATAGCAGACATTTATAGCAGACGTTGCTTTTTGGTAATTAGAAGGCCGCTAAATGCCGCTGCGCACAACACGTCTATTATGCCCAGTAGTTAAGGGGTTAATTAAATAGCTTGTAGGGATAATTTTAACTTTAGTGTAGAGATCAGCCTACCACCTGACACATCCCACCCCTTGATCCCTCCCTGACCCCTCTCAAACAGCTCTCTTCCCTCCCCCATCCCACAATTGTCACCGCCATCTTAAGTACTGGCAGAAAGTCTGCCAGTACTAAAATAAAAGCCTTTTTTTTAAAGTATTTTTTAATCTATATAAATAGTTTCTGCAGTGTAGGTTCCCCCCTAACCCCCCAATTTCTACGATCCCCCCAAACAGCCCTCTTAACCTCCCCCTCTTCCTTTTTGTGGCCATCTTAGGTACTGGCATCTGTCTGCCAGTACCCAGCTTCTTAACAAAATTGCTCATTTTTATTTTTTTACCCCATATTTCCGTAGTGTAGCTGCCCCCCCCCCTCAATATTCTATCCCCTCCCAGATCGATTTTCAATCAATTATTTCCACCCTCCCTTTCCCTCACCCTCTCCCTTAGGCACTATTTGGGACTGCCAGACTGATGATCGGTCTAATGCGCGCGCCCCCCCTCGCGTGTGCGCTCCTGCCCCCCTCGCCTTCTCCTGCCCCCCCTTGCCTTCTCATGCCCCCCTTCCCTGAACAGCAACCGGAACTAGTCCAGTAATGGACCGCCCACCCGCCTCCCTGCAGCTGCTCCCACCCACCAACGATCGGCACCATCGCTGTGCGATGCAGAGAGGGCCACAGAGGGATAGAAAGGTCAAAATTGAAATGTGCCAGGGTGTATTTCAATTTGAAACAGAAGCATTTTCCCAAAATACATCCATAAGCAAACATTCTTCTAGTAAACGTTATTAATGATTATCAGAGGCATACACAGATTTGTTGTGATGGCCCATGAACCCGTATTCAAGCTCAGAGAGCTGGTGGTAGCATGTATTGTGTCTGTGAAGACTTGATTTGTGCCATACAAGTCACTGCTGACTCTCTGAGAAGGTGAGGTATTTAAATACTGGTGCACAGGCCCTCACAGCATATGTGCGTATGCCACTGAAGAACAGTAATACATTTTACCAGAGGCAAGTAATAGAAGTATAATTCAAAATGCTTCTATTTAAAACTGAAATGCATTCATGCACATTTTAATTTTGACCTTTCTATCACTTTAAAATGACCTTAAAGTCAAAATTAAACTTTTATGGTTGGGATAAAGCATACCATTTGTTCTCTTGGTATCCTTCATTGAAAAGCAATCCTAGGCTACACATAGTTGTCTCTTTTCATTAGCTAAACAGATGTAATTTAGCAAATAACCCTTCAAATTGACATCATCAATTAAAAGTTAACATAATATTTAAAATGGCAAAACAAGCTATATCATTTTGAGAGAGAGAAAAGCAATATGTCTCAGATGGATAGATTCACAAAGTATTTAAATAAATACAGAGTAATTAGACTTTTTCCAGTTCCCATAAATGCTAATTTACCAAAGTGTGAGATCAATGGGGCATATTTATGATTGTGCGAGCGGACCATGTCCGCTGCACATCGATATATGCCAACAGCATATGCTCTCGGCATTTATCATTGCACCAGCAGTTCTTGTGAACTACTGATGCAATACCACCCCCTGCAGATTTATGGCCAATCGGCCGCTAGCAGGGGGTGTCAATCAACCCGATCATATTCGATAGGGTTGATTTCTGGCGATTTCTGTCCGTGGCCTCAGAGCAGGCGGACATGTTATGGGGCAGCGGTCTTTAGACACGGGGGCATCAAGCTCCATACGGAACTTGATAAATATGCCCCTATGTATCAACTTTTGCAGTAACATTACAAATGGAAAGAAACTTCTCACTTAAGAGTTTGAACTTGTAATGAATATAGGCCAGAACTAAGACATTTTACCAGTTCACCTTTCAGCTTTGACATAGCATTTCACCTCATAATAATTATTCAGGAATCCTATAATGCTCTCAGCCTGCAAAAAATCTACAATGTTCTTGCAGATTTTTTTGTGTTCTCTCAGGCTTTTTTAACAATGGTATTTTGATAACTTCTGACAAGCAATTTTCATTTTATTCTTTATCAGTTGCAGTACCTTACAATATGTCAAGTTCCCAGCTACACAGATTAGCTCTAGTCAAAATGTTATATATATTCCAGATTCAAATGTATATATCACATACCATAAATGCAAAAAGGTCAATGACCTCTCTAGAGTCATATTGTTATTCTGGTGCAGAAACCATAGAAAAACATATTTGCAATGTATTAAATTGAGTTTTGCGGTACTAAGTTATTCATCATGAGGTTTTGGTATGCTGAGGAAAAATTGATCTTGCATTCTTTGGGGACAAGATAACATATCAGCATGTCTTGTTTTAAACATCTTTTCTTCATTATGGTACTTGGTTTCCAAGTATTTCCTTCCCACACATAGTACAGGAGATACACTTTGGGGGAGAGACATATTGCATCTAAAAATGTAGGGATAATCTGATTGATTATTTGTGTGAGGTCTAGTAGCTACCTATGTCAACCAGAGTATATGGGACATGTTTGTCCCAGCTTCCAAATTACAGTGCCCAAGTAAGTAAAGACTGAGCAAATGACTGATAGTAAAATTCTCTTTTATCTCTGAGGCAACTTTGAAAAAGAGTTTTATGATGTACTGTATAAATGGGTTTTTATTTATTTATTTTAAACAAAGATTATCTCTGTGAGCAGTTACCATTCAGCTCCTCTTCCTATTTCCATTGGAATGGTGAAAAGAAGAACCACCAATCAGCATCTCAAGTGCTGAGATCACATGTTGCTATGGGATTTCACCATACTCATGATATTTCAGTGTAAATTTCCTTGAACTGAGGAGGAAAAAAAGTGATTATGCCGGCACATGCCAGATGCAAGCTGCTTTGTTAGGCCTGAATTGAATGCTTAAAGGAATAGTAAAGTCCAAATTAAACTTTCATGATTCAGATAGGGCATGTCATTTTAAACAACTTTAAAATGTATTTTATCATCAAATTTGCTTTGTTCTCTTGAATTCTTAGTTGAAAGCTAAACCTATGTAGACTTAAATGCTAATGTCTAAGCCCTTGAAGGCCACCTCTTATCTGAATGCATTTGACAGTTTTTCATAGCAAGAGGGCGTTAGTTTGTGTGTTTCAAATAGATAACATTGTGCTCATGCATGTGACATTATTAAGAGTCAGCACGTATTGCCTGAAATGCAAGTCTGTCAAAAGATCTGCAATAAGGAGAAATTCAGCAGAAGCAAAAGCTTAGATAAAAAGTAATTACAGAGGTAAAAAGTATATTAATATAACAGTGTTTGGTATGCAAAACTGGGGAATGGTAAAAAAAGGGATTATCTATCTTTTTAAACAATAACATTTTTGGTGTTTAATATCCCTTTAAGGTCCATCTACAGTAGGGTGTAGTTACTGAGAAAGATTTTAGGTAAGATATATTCCTTTTTTATACAGCATATGGGAAACATGCCCCTTTGTGATAGTAGATCTGTCATGAGGAGTTATCTGTGATAAATTAACTGTTCTCAGATAAAATGTAATCAACCCCTTCATCATCAAAATGAGGAAGCATATTATTTAAACACCCACCCCAACATCCATCAATAACTTCTCAAAATACACATTTGTGAGGGGGTTTAGGGTGTGTGGAACTCAGAATGCAGGATCAGATACAAAGAACAATGAACATATTTTAAAATGCTTTACTGATTGATAGTCAAAAGAACAGTTGGTAGTTCAAATTGAAGATCACAGAAACAGCAAGTATGAACATAAGCCTTATGCAGAATACTAAAGTCCAATACAAAGTTCATACTACTTAAGTAGGTTGTAGTAACCAAGTCCAATGGACTCTGGTGCTTTAATTGTGCAATATCGGTTGAGTCTATCACAAAATACCTTGTAAGTACAGCAGACACAGCTGGAGGGAAGCAGACACAGGATTCTCAGCAGGTACAGGATATCCAAAAGTGTAGTCTGTCCGACGGCGCTAACTACCAAGACCAAAGCTCCTATAACAATTGGGTCTCTAGATACCCAAAAAAGAACAGGGAGACGGGGTGTGTTAGGAGCGCCTAATAAAAGGCTAGGTCTAAATATAGGGTGTGGACTAAAAGTGTCAGATTGTACACTATGAGGATGCTACAGTGGTATAATAATGGGATCTTTGAATTATACAATTTAACAAGTTTAATATCACATATAATAACAGCAGAAAATCACAGGTATAAAAGCATAAAAGTATATGGATCCATAATACTTAATAAAAACAATTACAATAAAAATAATCCAACAATGGCATTAATATTGATGCAGGGACAAAAAGAAAAGTAAAAACAGTAAAGCAATGCAAATAAAATGCAATAATAGGTGGCTGAGATTAGGTATACCCCTTTACGATATTAGAATGATTTGTTTGGCCCATCTTGCCCTATTATGGTAGTGGTTAACTTATAGTGCCATCATATAAAAGTATTTCTGTAAGGCTGAATATGTATCTTAATGCCTGTAACATTGCTAGTTACCTTGTTGCGTTAAAAAACGGATATCCGGTTTCGCCGCTAAACCGGATGTTGATGGGAACCGGATGTTGACGAAACCGGAAGTTGACGAAAACCGGAAGTTGGTATATTTCGTCAAAACCGGAACAGACCTATGAGGGGGTAAACATGTGTCTGGTATAGTAATCAGTGCACATCTATTGTATTGGAACAAAACTAAATAGGTATATTGTGGCTCCTGTTGCTATCGATTAATTAGTATACTTCATTGGATAATAGTAATTGTGGTACTAAATAAAAACGTTTTGAAATTGGTATTTGATCCTTCTTATAAAATATGTAACTGTAATCCTCCACCTGGTATTGTAAATAAATCTCTTCCCGTGAGCCTATGATGTAGTATCTGTGTCTTGTGTGTAGTCCTATTAGAAAATAATAGGACCTAGATATCAATTTTATATAAGGGTTCTATAGGTATAGATCTTATACATAATTTGAGGTATGGATGGGTCATTCTAATTATGACCTGTCTGTTAATGTATAACTATTATCTGTTCATACGGTATTTCCGATAAAGATTTTAGTAAATCCAGACTGCTAGACAGTAATAGAGAGATCGATATAATGTAATTATGAAAACATTAGCTCCAAAAATGACAAGAATAGGGGGATTATGCCTCCTGACCAGTGACATACAAGAAAGATAGACCCAAATCACATCTCTACAGAGGAGATAATCAACATCATGAACAAAACAAAGAGACACCTACGATAACTATGAACCCAGACCATCCTACACCAATTCTAATTGGAACACTGACAGATATAACCAGAATTCGAACAGACAACCATACAGAGGTCATTGGAACTCCCACCGTCAAAACAGAATGAGAGAAAATTGGGAGGACAATAGGAACATTAACCCACTGTATAGGACAAGACAACAGGATAGAGAATATTACCCATCCAGTCTTGAAGGAAAACCCCAAAGGGGATACTTCCCATACCATTATGAAGGACCTACTTACCAAAGGAACAACTTTCCACCTCCAAGATGGAATCAAGGGAACGGACCCCAATATGGATATAATCAGTCCCCAAGATGGAATCAAGGTAACAACCAATCTCCAAGATGGAAGAGATACGGAAGACCTCCATACGAAAATAGGTATCATCACCATCCACAGAATGGAGAACAAGGGGAAAGGTTCAACAGCAATCAGAACCGCCATTTCTTTAATCAGGAACCACAAAACCAGAGGAATATACCCAACACACTTAATACGACATCTCATTGTGATGATATAGAATGGAGAACCCCACGTGTGGAGCACACACAAGGAAATGGCAACAGCAGAACAGGGATTAAGGACTCAGTAGATAGTCCTCTGGCCTCCATTTCTAGGAATCATCATTTTTTAGAACTACACCAGAAGACTACCAAAGAACTGGAAAGAACAACCACAAAAAGAAAGATGTCAAACTCAGACGACCCTCATATCCCAAACGAAAAAAGAAAAACCATAGAGGAAAGAGAGGGGGGAAAAGAGTGAATGGAACCAAGATACATAGAGATACCAGAATGATGAACCCCAACAATACACACAAAGGAATATACAATCTCAGCTCCATCATCCTATCAGAACAGGAGAACTCTATTCTGAACTATGGACTTTCCTTTGCGCCATCCAAAGGCCTTAACAAATTTGAAACATTTGTAAATATTAAAGAGTTTGTCAGGAAATTAACATTGAAACGGCATTATATGAGGTCTCCACTGGAATACCAACAGAGAGTCCCTATTAACAACACGCAATCCAACATCGACAATTATCAACATACGGATCTTAAGCCTAAATCCACCTTTTATCCGACAGCGAGTAAAGGTAGTGCCATTGAATCATTCGAAACTGTAGTATGTAATGAATTGAAGAACATCAACCACACTTAACTTTCCAAACACAAACAAAATCTATCAAGGAACCAAATTCGAACCATCAGAAGCCTGGAGAAGAACAAAGATTTAGTAATCAAACCTGCGGACAAGGGAGGAGGCATTGTAGTCCTTGACAAAGTTGACTACGATGCAGAATGTATGAGAATCCTGTCTGATCAAGATACCTATGAAATACTCAATAGTAACCCTGTGGTCCGATTTAAGGAAGAGATTGATGATATCTTGGGAGAAGCTCACGAGAACAACATACTCAACAACAAAGAATTTCGGTATATAGGAATTAAACACCCTATTACACCAGTGTTCTACTATCTACCCAATATACAGAAGTCACTTCACCACCCACCAGGAAGACCTATAATCTCCGGGATTGGCTACCTATCTAGTAACCTATCGGAATACTTAGATAAAAACCTTCAAAAGTATGTTGTGACATTACCTTCTTACATACGTGACTCCACACAAATACTAAAGATCCTGAACAACATAAGTTGGGAAGAAGGGTACCTACTCATGACCTGTGATGTAGCTTCCCTCTACACCAGTATACCACATGAAGGTGGTGTAGAGGCGGTACAATATTTTCTAAACAAAGATGAGAGTATACCAGATACACAGAAAACATTTATCCTTGAAGGGATCTCTTATATCCTAACTCACAATTATTTTAACCACAATGGCACCTTCTATAAACAGCTGTGCGGCACAGCCATGGGGACCAGGTTCGCGCCTAGCTATGCCAACTTGTACATGGGCAAATGGGAAACCATTTTCTGGGATTCCTGCCCAGCAGGCGCGGACCTGGTTTCATATCATCGATACATAGATGATATTTTGATGGTATGGAAGGGCACAAGAGAAGACCTGGAACATACCATTGTGGTTATGAACAATAACATCCATAATCTCAAATTTACCTATGAAATTAGTGACTCAGAGATCACATTTCTAGATCTTAGGATCACAGTCGAAAACAACAAAATCAAAACATCAACATATTTTAAACCTGTGGACTGTAGTCATTATATACAGATCAACAGCTGCCACCATTCCAGGTGGAAAAGAAACATCCCCAAGGGGCAGCTACTCAGACTGAAAAATAATTGCTCAGACCCTGAACTATGGAAGACACAAGCTGAGACTCTCAAAGCACGTTTCATAGAAAGAGGTTATGAGGAAAAAATGATCGATAAAGAGATTGAAGAAGTCAGAAAACAAGATCGTAAGGAACTCCTCCAATATAAAGATAAGAGAAATAAGACATTGAATGACAAGAATACTATTGATGTAGCATTCATCACGCAATACTGTGAAAACCGACATCTAATAGAGAGAATAATTGAGAAGAACTGGCCTCTATTGAAGAATGATGACACCATAGGGGAAATACTGACAGACAAACCAAAATTCATCTATAGGAAATCAGACAACTTAAGGAACATGCTATCACCTAGTGTTCCACGCTCAAGAACAACAGGAATACAGGATGTCTTTGGCAAAACAATCAAAGGTTTTTTCCCTTGCATAAATTGTAAAGCATGTAAAAGAGGTCTTAAGATTAAGAAATTCAAATCCAATCATTCTAAGAAGGAACATCTAATTAAAGACCTAATAAAATGTACCAGTAAAGGTGTAATATACGTAATCCAATGCAGCTGTGGACTGCAATATGTGGGCCAAACCTCAAGATTACTAAAAGACAGGATTCGAGAACACATCTTACAAGTCGAACACGGCAACACTGAAACTGCCATGTATAAACATTTCACTATTCACCATAAATGCAGTCTCAAAGATTTCAGCTATTATGGAATCCAACGAGTAAAACCGAATTGGAGAGGTGGTGATTATGAAAGGAGACTTCTTGGAGCTGAATCAAGATGGATCTACGAACTTGACTGTCTTTACCCAAAGGGCCTCAATAATAAGGAGGACTTATCCCATCTATTACATCTGAAATAAATGATTTTATATACTTAACATCTGTAACACTTTTTAATAGGCACGGACATTTATAGGAAGAGGTTACTCCCCCTATCCTCATAAACTAACCAGAAGTCCAGTCTAAGGTCTTAATAATTTTTCTCAGTATATAATACTAAAGTATATACAGACCTCCCTTTAGAATAATTATTCCCATCTGATGAATGGTCAGGAGGCATAATCCCCCTATTCTTGTCATTTTTGGAGATAATGTTTTCATAATTACATTATATCGATCTCTCTATTACTGTCTAGCAGTCTGGATTTACTAAAATCTTTATCGGAAATACTGTATGAACAGATAATAGTTATACATTAACAGACAGGTCATAATTAGAATGACCCATCCACACCTCAAATTATGTATAAGATCTATACCTATAGAACCCTTATATAAAATTGATATCTAGGTCCTATTATTTTCTAATAGGACTACACACAAGACACAGATACTACATCATAGGCTCACGGGAAGAGATTTATTTACAATACCAGGTGGAGGATTACAGTTACATATTTTATAAGAAGGATCAAATACCAATTTCAAAACGTTTTTATTTAGTACCACAATTACTATTATCCAATGAAGTATACTAATTAATCGATAGCAACAGGAGCCACAATATACCTATTTAGTTTTGTTCCAATACAATAGATGTGCACTGATTACTATACCAGACACATGTTTACCCCCTCATAGGTCTGTTCCGGTTTTGACGAAATATACCAACTTCCGGTTTTCGTCAACTTCCGGTTTCGTCAACATCCGGTTCCCATCAACTTCCGGTTTAGCGGCGAAACCGGATATCCGGTTTTTAACGCAACAAGTTAACTAGCAATGTTACAGGCATTAAGATACATATTCAGCCTTACAGAAATACTTTTATATGATGGCACTATAAGTTAACCACTACCATAATAGGGCAAGATGGGCCAAACAAATCATTCTAATATCGTAAAGGGGTATACCTAATCTCATTAACACCAAATATTCCCAACATCCGGTTGAATTCTACTTCCGGTTCAAAAGGTCATTTTTTGGCGCAATTAGGGCAATTTTGGCGCACATTTTTTAATCCAAACAGGTATATAACAAGCTTTCTCACCAACCATATATCAGTCTTGAAAAAGGCCCTATTGGTGGGCCGAAACGCGTTGGCATATATGGTGAGTTTTATTCCTATAATTGCAAGCATATTTTAAACAATACTGCTCTATGTTGTATTTTTTCTTTTTTCACAGGGATTGGATTTTCTATATTTTTTTCACAGGATTTGTTTTTTGTTTTTTTGTTTTTTTATATATTTTTATGAAGCCTATTTTTTATGAAGTTTGTTTGCATATATTTTTATTAACCAGCGTTCACTTTTTTTGATTTTCTGATATACGACATTTTTGCTTTGTTTTTATTTGATTTTTCACTGTTGGAACACTTTTTATTATTATCACAATATTGGATTTACATACATGCTTTTGGATTGACACTTGGATCACGAGGATATTCTAATCAACTTATATAGATTGTTTATATTTTTTGGATTTTTTATATATATTTTTATTGATATATTTTTTTTGATATTCCCACATATACTTTTTTCACCGGATTCACGACCATATATTTTATTGCATTTTCCACAGGACTTTCTATCTATTGTATTTTTTCTATATGTTTTTATACATGTTTTTTACACATTATTTCCACTGCATATCTTATTGATTTTTACTAGATATCGCACACAGCCACCTATTATTGTATTTTATTTGCATTGCATTTACTGTTTTTACTTTTCTATTTGTCCCTGCATCAATATTAATGCCATTGTTGGATTATTTTTATTGTAATTGTTTTTATTAAGTATTATGGATCCATATACTTTTATGCTTTTATACCTGTGATTTTCTGCTGTTATTATATGTGATATTAAACTTGTTAAATTGTATAATTCAAAGATCCCATTATTATACCACTGTAGGATCCTCATAGTGTACAATCTGACACTTTTAGTCCACACCCTATATTTAGACCTAGCCTTTTATTAGGCGCTCCTAACACACCCCGTCTCTCGGTACAGGATATCCAGCAGGTACTGTTGGTGAGACTGTCATGGGATACCAGATAGGTACACCAGACACAGCTAGTTTGAGGAAGGCGGTCACTAGTATAGTAGACAATAATTTCTCAGCAGGCACAGGATACCCAGCAGGTACTACTGGTGAGACCGTCATGGGATACCAGATAGGTACAGCAGACACAGGTGGTTTGAGGAAGGCTGTAACTGGTATAGTAGACAGAGGTTTCTCAGCAGGCACAGGATACCCAGAAGGTACTGCTGGTGAGACTGTCATGGGATACCAGATAGGTACACCAGACACAGCTGGTTTGAGGAAGGTTGTCACTGGTATAGTAGACAATGGTTTCTCAGCAGGCACAGGATATCCAACAGGTACTGCTGGCAAGACTGTCATGGGATACTAGATAGGTACAGCAGACACAGGTGGTTTGAGGAAGGCGGTCACTGGTATAGTAGACAGAGGTTTCTCAGCAGGCACAGGATACCCAGTGGGTACTGTTGGTGAAACTGTTACTGGATACCAGATAAGTACAGCTTCAGGAACAAGATGAGCATACATAGGTATCAGGCAAATCTGCTTGGATATCAGCATATGCTGGTGCAAAGTAAGTATGCTTGGTCTCTGGAAAAAAGGTGAGCATACACAGGTATCAGGTAAGTATGTTTAGTCGCTGGAGCAAGGTGGGTATACACAGTACAAGGTAAGTATGCTTGGTCTCTGGACCAAGGTGAGCATACGCAGGTACAAGATAAGTATGCTTGGTCTCTGGGACAAGATGAGCATATTCAGGTACAAGGTAAGAATGCTTAGTCTCTGGAACAAGGTGAGCATACACAGGTATCAGGTAAGTATGCTTTAGCTTTCAGGAACCAGGAGCAAGGAAGGAAGGCAATGACTGAGCCCAGAGTGAAGGGCAGAGTGAGCTTTTATAGGAACTCCCACACCTGAGTCCTCCAAGTGGGACTAACATAAATTAGGACATTGCCCCTTTAAATCCCGACAGGGTGCGTCGATGTGCGCCTAGGGAAAGCTGCAGGCAGTACCAGAAGAAGATCGAGTCTCAAGATGGAAGAAATCACTCTTGGTGTTCGCTGAAACCAGAGGGGCTGGTCTGGGACTGGAGCTCTCCGGGTAAGTATCTTTCAACATTATTATACTGAATAATCTAGCCACACCACAATTATTTGCAATAATGTATTTAAGGGTATAAAACACAGAAAATATTTAAAACCTTATAAAACACATTTAAATAAATTAAAAACATTTTTGTTTTAAAGAGATTTTAGTCCGACACCCAACCTCCACACCATGGGAATAACTCTTAGCCACTTTTTCAAGCACTGTTCAATGGAACACTATACCTAGATAGCTTACCAAAATTGTTCAACCATCTTGAAAATTCAGTGCAATTTTAGCCAATAGTTTCCATGGACATTATTGAACTGGAAAAAGTGGTGAGGAGACAGAGGTGCCTCCTTCAAGGGATGTTAAACAGGTAATATATGTCAGACATCATGATGTATTCAAAGCAAAGATTTGCCTTAGAAAACTATGTAGATTTATTTTTACAATTATAGAAGTTTGTTAAATATTTAAAATATAAGTGTAGATTAGAGGTTTAGTTTCTATAAAGTAATTGTTCCACTGTGTGGAATCCCTTTAAGATTATCCTATGTTCGAAATAGCCTTGGTTAGACAGTCTCTTTTGTTGCCTGATTTATATCTATCCCTAATTATCTTCAGCAGAGGAAACAGATAAGTGGACATTTAAGTTCAAACATGGCAGCATTAATTACCTTGTAGAAAACCCACAATTTTCAGAGTTAAATTACAGGAAAATGGAACTAAAGAAATGATGAAAATATATTGCAAAGTTTTTAAACTACAAATAATAAACATTTTATATTACAATCTCATACTATTTAATATCCCTTTCAATCTAATAGATTGAAATTGTTTGGAGCTGGAACTCTGATGGATTGGAATGGGTGTCACTGTGTGTGAAAGCGTATTTGCTTTATCATAATGCACTATGGAGAAGTGACTCAAAAAGAATGTCACACTATTGGATGATGTGACTTTATAGCTTTGTATGCGTGTAACACTAGAAACACAACTGAAAATTATACACCAATCAAACTGCTTTGCTGAACTCGAATACAAAAGAAAACAAAATATTCTTACAAATTCTCCTCTAATAAAATAAAGCAATTTTAAAATAACGAAAGAGTTTATAGCAATGATAAAGGCAGCCTGCATGCAAAACACAACTGGATCACGCCTTAGAAATACCAGAAATTATAAGTAAAAACATTTGATAATCTGCATACAAATGTTAAAGAGAAATACATGTAAAATATATATTTTTTATTGTCCCTTTAATGGGGAAGCACTTAGAGAGTGCCTTGTGTACTATCCTTTTTTTTTAATTTAAATCTTCATTTAGATATTTATAAACTGTTCAAATGTTCACTCAATTAGTGGATTTTATCATTCACTTATTTTCTTTGCACTTTCAATGTAAATAACTTTAAGGGATATGTAACCCAAAATGTTTCATTCATGATTCAGATAGAGCATGCGATTTTAAACAACTTTCTAATTTACTTCTATTATCACATTTTTCCTTTGTTTTCTTGGTATCTTTTGTTGAAAAGCAGGGACATAAGCTCAGGTACCTGCCCATGTCTGGAGCACTATATGGAAGTTTTGCAAGAATGTTTTCCATTTGCAAGACCACTAGATGGCAGCACTATTATAAGAATGTTTTGCAAGACCACTAGATGGCAGCACTATTATAAGAATGTTTTGCAAGACCACTAGATGGCAGCACTATTATAAGAATGTTTTGCAAGACCACTAGATGGCAGCACTATTATAAGAATGTTTTGCAAGACCACTAGATGGCAGCACTATTTCCTGCCATGTAGTGCTCTAAACATCTACCTAGGTATCTTTTTTTGTTTTTTAATTTTTAATTGAGGTCCTTAGTCAAAGTTACAATACAAATTGTCATAAGAACAGAGATGACATTAAGTATGATTAACAATTAGTACATTAACTAGAAAATAAGCTAGTGCTTACATTATATGTTAGATATAGCAGAAATACATATTATGAATACAGCAAAGTAATATAATAACAGAGATATAATTATCAAGATTCTCTAAACTGATGAAATGTACTAGATCGAGACCTCAGTTTTTCCATATTAAGAACTGGCAATTAAACATCTTAATACATATTGGGTCACTCTTGGACCTGACTAAGCATGTGGTACCAGGAAGAGGTATACTAGCGATTATATTGGCCACTCTTGGACCTTGGTACAAGTAGTTAAGAGAAATTGACAACTGATATTGAAAATTTGATATGCGATATATGATATGTTAAATAATATTAGAGGATAAAATATACTGATATAGATAAATGTTTACCTCTGTAATAATGGAGAGTGATCTAGTGAATGAGTATAAAACAGCTAGCGGGCAAGATAGAAACTTGACACCAGTATAGTCTTGTATAATATTTACTAGTGTGCTGTTCTATAATCGTATATGGTGCTAATAGGGTGAACACATACCGAAATATAACATGAAACCACATTTAGTATGTTATGGAGCTATCCTGTAGGTATTGGGGCTATGGATTTAATAAAGGATGGTGCTTTCCTCAATTAGAGTCTACAGTGAATATGAATCTTCTTGTACAATGCATAACCAGAACAGAATGTAAAGCAAACAGAACTATATAGTTATTCAAAACCAGAACATCATGTTAGGTAGACCTAAACCCCTATGACAATATGGGGATGTTCATTATTACTAACATGAAGTAATTACAACCAGGGAGTGCTTATAAATTTATCCTATCCCACAGTCCTCAATCTGATGCGTAAATTGTGGGGAAATACATGAAAAATGAAAATTGGGGGAAACCTCCAAGACCAAGCTAAAAACCAACCGTACCTGTTAAGACAGAAGTGCAAATGTATCTGTAGTCTCCAGTATCAGCTTAGGGTAGATGGAGATCAACTCACAGACACGGATGTCAGGATGCAAAAAAAGCTCCAGTTCGCCGCTGCGAGTCGGCCGCCCTCCCCCCCAGGGCACTCCGAGAGTCTCCCTCCTGTGAAAGCAAGCCGGGGTCGGAGTTGTCTGACCTACGAACTCCGAAAAGATTTGAGTCGGTCCACAGGCCTCTCCATATCTTCCGGGCTGACATCTCCGGTCTCAGGGAAGGTAGGCTGCACGCCGACTGTCACTCTATTGGAACTAGGTGCCTTTCTCTGGGTTCAATACACTCCTCTGATGAAGTTCACTGCCTACATATCTGTAGGTGATTTTGTGGGGTAGGTGCAACCTAAAACATCTCCTTAGCTGGTAGCTAGGCGTTATAGCTCTTATCGCTATTTTTGTCACACCGCTGCTAAGCTTTTTCCGGCGATGATGTCCTCATCTGCACGCACCTCTTCTGATGCTGGTTCCAGAATCCGCCTGTGGCTTGAAGACTCCCTATGTAAGTGCCTCAGTCCCTCTCACCTATGCCCAAATATAGGTGTTACTGTGTGTGCTCCTGGGTGCTATTTTCTGTCTATTGCTGGATTACCATAACGTTACTGAACTCTGCCTGTCTGACTACTCTGCTTGCTTAACCCCTAAAGAAAAGGATCGCCATAATGTTGCTGAACCCTGCCTGCCTGACTACTCTGCCTGCTTAACCCATAAACTGCTGGATTGTTATACTGTTACTGAACTCTGCCTGTCTGACTATTCTGCTTGCTTAACCCCTAAAGTACTGCATTGCCATAACGTTGCTGAACCCTGACTGCCTGACTACTCTGCCTGCTTAACCCCTAAATTACTGGATTGTTATTCTGTTGCTGAATTCTGCTTGTCTGACCACTCTGCCAGCTTAACCCCTAAACTGCTGGATTGCTACACTGTTGCTGAAATCTGCCTGCCTGACCATTCTATTGGTTTACCTCTGAACTGGTATACTGCTGGATTTTCTTTTGTTGCTGACTCCTGCCTGTTCCTGGTCCTTCTATTGCTTATCCCTGAACTGCTATACTGCTGTTTTTCCTTCCTGCTGCTGCTAAGGACTACCCTACCTACTGTGAGTACTGCATACCTCTTTCTATAAACTTTCTCTGCTCTGGGATATTTCCTATCATTCCACTTGACGTCGGGATAAGAAGACTACTGGCCAAGTTTGGATTGATAGAGGAATATCCCATGAGCATTACATTATACT
Source organism: Bombina bombina (assembly GCF_027579735.1). Lineage (NCBI taxonomy): Eukaryota > Metazoa > Chordata > Amphibia > Anura > Bombinatoridae > Bombina > Bombina bombina. Next base: position 130,116,639 of record NC_069506.1, read on the forward strand.
TGGGCTATGGATCCAAATGAGGTTGCAAGAGCAGTTTACCTTCAGGGACAGATGCTGGGAACCTATATTGTACACTTGCAAAACGTGGATTCTAAACTAGAGGCTATATCCGCTATGCTCTCCTCATTGGTTGCAGAAAAGAACACTACTCCTGTTGTTGCGCAGCCAGTCCCAGCTGCCAGTGCTGCATCCTCTTCCCCTGCTTCTGGAAACATACCCCTGATACCTTTGCCTGACAAGTACAATGGTATTATTGACTGTGGGGATTTTCTTAACCATTGCATGCTGCACTTTTGTAATGATCCTCACACCTTCCAGTCTCATCAGTCAAATGTCACCTTTATCATTTCTTTAATGAAAGACAAGGCCCTGGCCTTGGTCTCTACCCTTTTGGAACAGAGTGCTCAACTCCTGAGCAATGCTGATGCTTTCATTACTCCATTATCTTCTGTGTTTGGGACTTCTGGCTGTGCTTCTGCTGCAGAATACTCTCTCTTGGATCTCCACAATATGCCATAGAGTTTTGCACCTTGGCACTTGAGATAAGTTGGGACAGCAATGCCCTCAAGTCAGCCTTTAGGAGAGGTTTGCATGAACGCATCAAGGACGAACTTACTTATCGTGATGTTCCTTCTTCCCTGGATGAATTTATAACACTTTGTATCAGTCTAGATTCTCGCTTCTAGGAGAGACAAGCTGAGAGAGACAGAACTCGTAGAATCCTTCCCTCTCGTCCTCTTACTCGTCCGGTCTCTAGACTGTCCTCTACCCCTTCAGCACCTCCAGTTACCTCTGAAGAGGAACTCATGGATCTTTCCTCCCTCAATCCCTCTTAATCAGAAAATGTAATTGAAATCCAGCACTCAGACCCAAGGTGTGTGCAAGCTAGCATAGGATCACTGCAAGGATCCAAACAGTATCCAAAATCTTCAAAGAATGCAGCAGCACCACTTCTCATATAAAAAGTTCCTTTATTAAACACATAGTAGGAGCAGGTAAAATAGAACGACGTTTCGGGTGGTTATCCCTTAGTCATGTTCACATACTGTTTGTTAGACTTAATCACCTTTAAATAGCCATCAGTCAGGTGAGACCACACCTTTCACCTTAATTACTTAGATATACATTTTTCTTAACCTCTATTGCCATCTAGTGGTCTAACCCATATCAAACATACAATTTTATTATATAAAAAAATATTTTTTTAAAAAAAGAGAACAATCACATTTGTTGAAGAGCAGATATCAAAAATGTCAAAATTTAAAATTATAAAATTAAATACCAGAAATGGAATTGTATAAAGATAAAGATATTATACTTTACAGGAATACACTTAAATCAAGTTCTCTATTCATACCATTGGGGATTAAGCAATCTAATTTATTAATCCAAAATGCCTCACGTTTTTTGAGAAGCAGTTCTCTATTGCCGCCATGCCTAGGGCTCTGTATATGGTCTATTATTTGAAATCTTAGTTGTGCAATAGAGTGACCTTTACTCAAAAAATGGTGGGCAACTGGGGCCTTTAAATCTCCTGTCCTAATATTTGATTTATGTTGAATTATTCTATCTCTCACCCTCTGGGTCGTCTCTCCGATATAAATTAACCCACACGGACATTTAATTAGATATATAACAAAATTAGCATTACAATTGTAGTAGCCCTTTATTTTAAATTTCTGTCCCGTAAGGGGGTGGATGAATATATCAGATTTTATCATGTTATTGCAACTGGAGCAATTAAGACAAGGAAAACAGCCATTATTCTCTGAAGTAATGTACCCCAATTTGGATTTCTTACTAGAACCCACGTCAGCCTTAACAATTTTGTCTTTTAAACTAGGAAGTCTAGTATAGGCTGGCATAGGTGGTTGGCGGAATGCTAGTACTTCAGGATTACACTCACTCAAAACATGCCAGTGTTTCCTAATGATCCTTTGTATTTCTGAACTGCAAGAATTGTATTCAGACACAAATACCATCCTATCAGGGTCCTTTCTCTTATTGGTATTTCCAATATTAACCCTTTCGTCAGGTAGTTGTATCACCTTATCAATCGTCTCCTGGATCAAATCAGGGGGATACCCACGTTGCACAAATCTAATGCCCATCTCCTGTAGTCTTTGCAAAGCCAGAGTTTTGTCTTTCACTATTCGCTTTACTCTTAACATTTGGCTGTAAGGCAAAGATCTCACCAAAGCAGGTGAATGGGCACTAGAGAAGTGCAGGAGGCTATTCCTATCAGTGTCCTTTCTAAATATATCTGTTTTTAGAAGGGAACCATCCTTATAGATTTTTGTATCAAGGAAGTTAATAGATTCTTCACTGTTCCTGGTCCTTCTATTGCTTATCCCTGAACTGCTATACTGCTGTTTTTCCTTCCTGCTGCTGCTAAGGACTACCCTACCTACTGTGAGTACTGCATACCTCTTTCTATAAACTTTCTCTGCTCTGGGATATTTCCTATCATTCCACTTGACGTCGGGATAAGAAGACTACTGGCCAAGTTTGGATTGATAGAGGAATATCCCATGAGCATTACATTATACTTGGGCTATGGATCCAAATGAGGTTGCAAGAGCAGTTTACCTTCAGGGACAGATGCTGGGAACCTATATTGTACACTTGCAAAACGTGGATTCTAAACTAGAGGCTATATCCGCTATGCTCTCCTCATTGGTTGCAGAAAAGAACACTACTCCTGTTGTTGCGCAGCCAGTCCCAGCTGCCAGTGCTGCATCCTCTTCCCCTGCTTCTGGAAACATACCCCTGATACCTTTGCCTGACAAGTACAATGGTATTATTGACTGTGGGGATTTTCTTAACCATTGCATGCTGCACTTTTGTAATGATCCTCACACCTTCCAGTCTCATCAGTCAAATGTCACCTTTATCATTTCTTTAATGAAAGACAAGGCCCTGGCCTTGGTCTCTACCCTTTTGGAACAGAGTGCTCAACTCCTGAGCAATGCTGATGCTTTCATTACTCCATTATCTTCTGTGTTTGGGACTTCTGGCTGTGCTTCTGCTGCAGAATACTCTCTCTTGGATCTCCACAATATGCCATAGAGTTTTGCACCTTGGCACTTGAGATAAGTTGGGACAGCAATGCCCTCAAGTCAGCCTTTAGGAGAGGTTTGCATGAACGCATCAAGGACGAACTTACTTATCGTGATGTTCCTTCTTCCCTGGATGAATTTATAACACTTTGTATCAGTCTAGATTCTCGCTTCTAGGAGAGACAAGCTGAGAGAGACAGAACTCATAGAATCCTTCCCTCTCGTCCTCTTACTCGTCCGGTCTCTAGACTGTCCTCTACCCCTTCAGCACCTCCAGTTACCTCTGAAGAGGAACTCATGGATCTTTCCTCCCTCAATCCCTCTTAATCAGAAAGACAGAGAAGAAGGAGATTGAGACTGTGTTTCTATTGTGGTTCTAACTCACACCAGCTTAAGAACTGTGATATTCTGCCGGGTAAAAGTCAATGCTTAGAGGATAATATTGGGGTACCTCTAAGGGTGGTCACTACTAAATCACCTCACTCCTCTCAGATCCTGGTACCTGTTACCCTGACCTTCCTTCAGAATTCTGTCCATGCTCAGGCCTTTATTGATTCAGGGGCAGCTGGAAATTTTCTTGATCAGAGTTTTATGATTCAAGCAGGCTTACCTCTTCAGCAGAAAAAACAATGTCTCAAGATAACTACTCTGGATGGCACTCCCCTTGGATCCATTTTGAATCAGCACCCCTAACACTGACTGTGGGAGTCCTTCATACCGAACAGTTGCAGTTTGATGTCATTCATTGTCCAGCACAACCTGTCATCTTTGGTCTTCCTTGGCTTCGTATACACAATCCACAGTTCAACTAGGCTGTGTGACAGTTGGCCTCTTGAGGTACATCCTACTTCCCCTCCTGCCTTGCTAAGGTTACTCCTCTGCTCCGCATCCCCATAGCCAGTTTACAGACCATTTCAAGCCTTCCATCTGTATATGCAGATTTCACAGACGTGTTTGAAAAGAAAGCAGCTGATGTGCTGCTACCCCACCATCCTTACGACTGCAAGATTTACCTCTTTCCTGGAGCCCCACTTCCTAAAGGGAGAACTTATCCACTCTCCAAAGCTGAAACCAAGTCCATTGAGGACTATATTCAAGAAAACCTAGCTAAAAGTTTTATTCGCCCTTCCTCTTCTCCTGCCGGGGCTGGCTTCTTTTTTGTCAGTAAGAAGGATGGTGGGCTGAGACTATGTATTGACTACAGAGCCCTAAACAACATCACTATCAAGAATTGCTATCCCATTCCTTTAATTTCTGAACTTTTTGATTCACTTCAGAATGCTCACTACTTCACCAAGCTGGACCTACAAGGGGCATACAATCTAATTCGTATCTTCCCAGGGCTTGAATGGAAGTCTACCTTCAACGAATACCTTGTAATGCCCTTTGGGCTCTTTAATGCCCCTGTGGTCTTGCAAGCATTTGTCAACGATGTCTTCCGTGACCTCCTCAATCGCACTGTCATCGTCTACCTGGATGATATCCTAATTTTCTCTTCCACCCTTGAGGAGCATCATTAACACGTGAGACAGGTACTTTTCCACCTTAGAGACAATTCTCTGGTAGCCAAACTGGAGAAAAGTGAGTTTGATCAAGTCCAGATACAGTTCCTTGGCTATGTCATCTCAAAGGAGGATTTTACCATGGATCCTTCTAAGCTGACAGCAGTTATGGAATGGCCTCAACCAACTTCATTAAAGGAACCACAGAGATTCTTGGGGTTCTCCAATTATTCCCGCAAGTTTATAAAGAACTTTTCCCAGATAGTTGCTCCACTCACTGAGCTGACTAAACGGAACAAAGACTGCAAAAATTGGCCTCCTGAAGCCATGAATGCCTTCTCTCTTCTGAAAAAAGCGTTTTGTTCTGCTCCTGTGCTCCGCCATCCTGATCCTGACCTGCAGTTCACTTTAGAGGTTGACGCCTCTGAGATTGTAGCTGGAGCAGTCTTAACCCAAAGGGATCCCTCAACTTCCAAGTTGCACCCTATAGCTTTTTTCTCTAAATGCTTTACTCCTGCAGAAAAGAATTACGATGTGGGTAATTGTGAACTCTTAGCCATTAAGATGATCTTGATGGAATGGCATCATTGGCTAGAGGGTACCGCCAACCCCATACAGATTCTCACTGACCACAAGAATCTAACTTACCTATAGACTGCTCATCGACTCAATCCTTGACAGGGTAGGTGGGCCTTGTTCTTTTGCCGTTTTAACTTTGTGGTCTCTTATCTTCCTGGGATAAAAAGGCTAACACCCTTTGCTGTCGGTTTCCTCAGAGTCTAGTGACTCTTCTAAAGCTCCTATTGAACACATCATACCCCCCTCCTGTGTGGTTGCTCAACTAAACACCTCTTTTCTTTAAAGACTGCAATGTACCCAGTCTAGAAAGCCTCCTGAAGCCCCCATGGCTCCTGATATCTTCTTTGTACCTCTAAACCTACACACACTGTGCTATCCTGGGCTCATGATAGTAAACTATCAGGACATTCTGGTTTGACAAGAATTTTTAAGCTTCTCTCCCAACATGTATGGTGGCCTACCATGAAGTCTGACACTCAGGATTATGTGAAAGCCTGCACGACTTGTGCTGCCAATAAGACCCCTCGATCCTTGCTCCCTGGCTTACTCCAACCGTTGTCCATTCCCAAACAACCTTGGACACACATAACAATGGATTTCATTGTGGATCTCCCTCCTTCTGACCATCATATGGTTATCTGGGTTGTGGTGGATCGATTTTCCAGATTGGCTCATTTTGTAACCCTAAATAAACTGCCATCTGCCCAAAAATTATCATCTCTTTTTCTGTTACATGTGGTACGATTACATGGCCTTCCCATGAATATTGTTTCCGACAGAGGTCCACAATTCGCATCTACTTTGTGGAAAGCCTCCAAGTTGATTGGAACCACTGTTTCCTTGTCTTCTGGATACCATCCTCAGACTAATGGGCTGACTGAGAGAGTGAATCAAGATCTTTAAGCCTATCTCAGAACTTTTGTTAATTTTCTCCATACCAACTGGTCTGAATTGTTACCCCTAGCTGAGCTGGCAAAAGAACACTCATTGGCATTCTTCTCTACAATGTTCTCAATTTCAAGCCGCAGCTGGTTACCAACCTTGTGTCTTTCCCCTTTCTACTCAGTCCACAGGGGTTCCTGCTGCAGACCGACACGTTACTAACCTCACTACTCATTGGCAACGTATTCGCTCTCAGTTACGTTCAGCTGTCTCCTGATACAAGAAGTTTGCTGATCATCATAGAGCTTCTGTTCGTGCCTTTTCAGTAGGTGAACGTGTTTGGGTCTCTACTCCACATATTCGTCTACGTCAACCCAGTCACAAATTAGGGCCTAGGTTTATCGGCCCTTACAAGGTCCTTAAAAGACTGTCTCCTGTTGCCTGCAAAGTGGCCTCACCCAGAACCCTGCGTATACACCCAGTCTTCCACATCTCACTACTCAAGCCCTACATCTGAGTATGAGGTGGCTAAGATCCTGGACTCCAGATACAGGCACAGGCAACTACAGTACCTTGTGCATTGGAAGAGTTACTCTGTGGCAGATCGTTCCTGGGTTCCTGCTGTGATGTGCATGCTCCATCTTTGTTTTCCAGATTCCATGCTGCTAATCCTTAGAAGCCGGCTATGGTTCCCGGAGGAAACCCTTGAGTGGGGGGCTATGTTATGCCGCTGCTGAGCTTTTTCTGGTAATGACGTCATCATCTGCATGCCCCTCTTCTGATGCCGGTTCCGGATTCCTCCTGTGGCACGAAGACTCCCTATGTAAGTGCCTCAGTCCCTCTCACCTATGCCCAAGTATAGGTGTTACTGTGTGTGCTCCTGAGTGCTATTTTCTGTGTATTACTGGATTACTATAACATTACTGAACTCTGCCTGTCTGACTACTCTGCTTGCTTAAACACTAAAGTACTGGATTGCCATAATGTTGCTGAACCCTGCCTGACTGACTACTCTGCCTGCTTAACCCATAAACTGCTGGATTGTTATACGGTTACTGAACTCTGCCTGTCTGACTACTCTGCTTGCTTAACCCCTAAAGTACTGGATTGCCATAATGTTGCTGAACCCTGCCTGTCTGACTACTCTGCCTGCTTAACCCCTAAATTGCTGGATTGTTATACTGTTGCTGAATTCTGCTTGTCTGACCACTCTGCCTGCTTAACCCCTAAACTGCTGGATTGCTACACTGTTGCTGAACTCTGCCTGTCTGACCATTCTATTGGTTTACCCATGAACTGTTATACTACTGGATTTCCTTTTGTTGCTGACTCCTGCCTGTTCCTAGTCCTCCTATTGTTTATCCCTGAACTGTTATACTGCTGGATTTCCTTCCTGCTGCAGATAAGGACTACCCTACTTACTGTGAGTACATTTTATAAACTTTCTCTGCTCTGGGATATTTTCTATCATTCCACTTGATGCCGGGATAAAAAGTCTACTGGCCAAGTTTGGTTTGATAGAGGAATATCCCACGAGCATTACAATGTTTGAGAGTTATGATAAGATCTTCAAATTTTTGGAACATGTTGGACTCCAACTCGCCCAGGAGGAAAAGTAGTACTCCAGGTAATGGCTCCATTATGTGCAGTTGCACAGATCTTGGTTATCACCCTATGTTGCTGGGAACTCTGAAAGTTATCTGTCAGTAAGTGGGACGTATGTTCCAGCATCAGTAATCTGCAATGCTCCTTATAGTAATCGTACATCTACCAGTTTCTTGTAAAATGCACCTTCTTCTTTGTTTGTGATATAGAATCTTCCAGCTACTAATAGTGTCAAGTTTAAATCACAGGGGAGGGGGGTGAGAATTGTAGTATAGGCAGCCGCCATCAATTTCCAATGATCTGGATTTAGGTTATCCGTCTTCAAGATTGTAGTAATGCTAGTATCATTCGATTCAGCAACTTCTTTTAGGTATCGGTTAGTAAGCAGGATGCCATAATTAAAAGATGATAATCAGTGGATTATCTGAACTGTAGACAGAGCTCCTAAATTTTGCGTCCTATCATGGACGCCGCACAAACACGCCCCCTACCTAGGTATCTTTTTAACAAAGAATATAATTGGAGCAAATCAAATTTAATAATATAAGTAAATTGGAAACTTTTTTAAAATGGTTTGCTCTGTCTGAATCACAAAAGAAAAAGTATAGATTTCATATCCCTTTAAAGGGACATTAAACACTTTGGGATTGTAATATAAAATGCTTAATAATGCATAGTAAAACAATTTTGCTATATAATTTCATAACTTATTTGCCCCCTTTTTCCTTAGTTTAGAAAATTGTGGATTTTCCAGTCCTGGAACCTTATTATATATATTTCCCTAATTTTCAGTTTAAGAAGGAGAGGGGGGGATATATAAGCGCCTACTGTGTACCTGTAGCCTAGGGGAGGTGCGTCTAGCAAGCACCCGAAATTACAATTGATATAGGAAAAAGCCCAGGCGCCAACTATACGAAGGCAGGTAAATACATACACTGATGATTAAATAAAAACAATTTATTACATTCAGTTGTGTTATATACAGTACAATAGAATACAATATGAACCAATTTTCATGGATCCATGATGGTTTTACAATAAAAAATAAAAAATAAAATAAAACAATGTGCTGTCACATAAAATAATAGGATAAAATCAAGTATTGGTTTAAGACAAGTGTTTGTTAAAACAATCTAATAAAAATGTATCATCCAGATAAATCCTCAATGGGATAGAGTCAATTTGTGATACTGCTGGGGTTAAAGGATGAAAAAAACAGCTGAAAATAGTGATCTCCAATATATGTGGGCTGTGCTGATCCAAAAAATAAGTTTGTAAATCCAAGTGATGGGTATTAAAAATATCAAAAATAGCAAAACCTGTCAATAGCAAAATGCAAAATATGCTATTGTGAAAAATATATAAATATAGTGATGTAAGATTCAGACGTGGGAAAGCCAAATGTCAACCGGTGTACAAATGAACGAAGATAAAAAAATCAGACGATGAGAAAATCAAACTAAATGCAAAAAAATGTGAAAAAAATGTGCTTAAATTTCAATGTCTAGGTCTATGCAGACACCCCTGAGTAAAAGAGGAACCGTGTTGTATGCGCTATGAAAAGTGGTCTAAAAATGTCTAAAAATGTTGTTAGAATCCTAGTCCCCTTGATAGATGAAAGTCCCACCATAAAATGTTGATAGTAGAAAATATCGCTAATTGAGTAAGGAGAAATGCCTATATAGGCACGAATACAGGTATGTTCCCTCCTAGAAAGAAAAAACACAAATATAGTGTAGATGGTACAATAAAATGTCACATATGGATTAAGGCTTACCAGTGTCTACACGTTTCGGCCCGTATAAGGCCTTTCTCAAGACTCAACTCACTACTTAAAGCACTCTCTGCACTATCCATTGTAAGTATAGGTGCACAAAAATAATTTCTAACACGTTACAATATGTATATACAATATTTAACCATCCACTTGCAATACCAGATTGTGCGTTATTCTTACTGTAAGACCAAGTGCAAAATAAATCACCCAGTCCTATCAGTTGCGTTCCACTTGTAATCAAGCCTAATGTGTTTACTGTCCCTTTAACACATACATACACACAAATATACCCCTGACCCCTTCCTGCTCCTACCCTTTGTCATATACCTTATCTTTTAACCCCTTTCACAAAACCTTTCTAGTTTCCTTCTGTTATCACATTTTATTCTTTCTCTTGGTGTGCTGTGTTTTTATTAAAATATACTGTAGGCTTAGGAATGTATTTCTTAAGTGCTATATAACAGTTGTGTTTACAATAATGTTATACATATAGGGCCAGATTTGTCAAACGATCCAGCTACAGGCTCGCATGAGCGAACTTGCAGCCGAGAGTTAAGAAGCAGCGGCCATCTTCTTAACCCACTTTGCCACCTGTTATGTGGCGTATCTCAATTCCCCATGTCTTTTCCGACCGTGGAGATTGACAGCCCCTTTGTGCAATGATAAATGCAGTGATGCGATGCCGGGTGGACAGGGGCAAAGATGTCCGCCACTGTCTGCTGGACTTTGATAAATCGAGCCCATAAGGGTTGATATTTGCTCTTGTTTTCAGTAGGTAAAAATGTCTAAACTTTGTTTGCATTATCAGTGTGTTTTCCAGTGATCCAAATCTAAAAATGCATCTGATGTTAATACCTCTGAAGCTTAATTTTTTTTCTTCCTGAAAACAAAAATAAATTATTATCTTCCTCATTATTCTCCAAAAACCAAATGAATTGGATTAATGACAAACAAAGGTTGAAGGGTCTGTTTGTTGATTGATCCTTTTTAACCCCTTCCTGACAGTACTCATTTGTCTACGATAAAAACAAATGAGTAAAAATTGAAATCACACAATCTTTCATGGGATCAGGGGATTTCAATAATGGAGTTCGGGTCAGGGGGTAGTGCCTATGATGCTAGACACACACCCAGGCCCACAATACCATATAAGAAGCGGATATGGTTTCAGGACAGCCGAAAAATTAGGATGTTCCATGCCGTCCTAACGGTGCTTAAGCTCAGCATAATTAGGACGGCATAGAATGTCCTAATGGCGGGAAGGCATTAATAGTGTGTAGTAATGCTAATAGGTGACGTGTGTGCAGTTAATCTGTTCCAAAACCATAGAAACGTGTGTGTATGTCTCGTTATGGGATGGAAAAAATGCAGCACTTTTTTTAAAGAGACAATAAACTGCTGGGTACAACAACAGTTATATGATTAGTACTCACCATGCAGTTTTTTTTTCCTCATGTACCTGCAGATCTCTTTAAAGGGACATTAAACACTAAATAAATGCTAGATTGAATGATGTATTCAAATAAAAGATTATTCTGAGAATAACATGTAGATCTACTGTATGTTTTAAAGTTTCATTAGTTGTTTAAATACTGCCAAAATAAGTGTAAGGTTTTAATTTGTATAAAACAATAGGAGCTGCCATGTTGTAACTTAGATTACCTTCCCTGCTGTGGCCAATTAGGGACAGTTATAAAGAGGTCACTAGAGTGTGCAGCCAAAGGCTGTGTGGAATATAACAGTGTTCTGCACTTCCATTTCTAACAGGAACTGAAAAGTCCCCATTTTTAGAATGGAATTACAGGAAAAGGGGACAAAATAAACAATGAAAGAATATTGTAGAGGTTTTTTTTTTTAAATATCCGATTTATTGTTTTATATTACCATCTCAAAATGTTTAATGTTCCTTTAAATTTGTTCTCTTACTGTAACTCACTACAGAAACCAGCTGGTAAAGCTCTGCATTTTATACTGGGCGCCACCATCTTGTTGCACAGGTACTGTTGCATCTTGTGATAGAAGAAGAGCACTGTCACAGATATGTGATGTTACTGGCTTTGTGACAGCTGTTCCTTGCACCTCAGTTTAGCTCACAAAATATAAAGCAGAAGTGTTGTATTTTTGCAGTTTATTGCACAGTTTAAAAGTTACATAACAAATATAAGCTCAAAGATGGTGGCACCAATTATGTAGATGCTGACCTTCACTAACTGATAACTGTAAGGGGTATGGTGAGTAGTTACCCTGCTACTGTAGTGGTAGCCAGCAGTTTTATGTCCCTTTAAATTCTATTATTATTATTTAATACATACCATATTGATTGTTCTAGTCCATGTGTGTTAACATATTTTTAAAATTTACAAAATGTTGCTTAATATCTGCATATTAGTGTTCCTATGCATAAGTACTAAAGATCTTGCCGATTCGTGTGTATTTAAAATAATGAATCATGGATGTCACAATACAGAAATGGTTGCGTGACACTTTTAGAAAAGAAATTCCAAATGAAACCATTACAATGCTCTAAATCTGTACACGGAGCTGAGTCATATTTACCAATTCTGTTGATACTGAAGATATTTAAAATGATAACAAGTCATTAAAAAGTGTTTTAGCACCTAATAAAATGTGAAGATATTTATCTGATATCCATCCATTGCATGAAACTGTAGAACAATGTGACAGCACAAACACTAATGGGAAATGATGATGCTGCTTTGAATCAGACAGTTCCAGTAAACTCCATCACAATCCTAGAGGATTCTGGGAATACCTGAGCAAATGCTCCCAGCATCTCAGACATGGGATTCCAGGAAGAAGCGGAACAGATGTTCAAAACATGTAATTATTTAGGAAGTAGCTTTAATTCTGTTGCTAATTATTATGTAAGTACACACTGCTGTATTTGATATATTGTTTTTAAATTCAGAATCAGGTAATGCGGAAACAGCATCAGTGAAATACGAGGATAGGAACACAGATGTACAAAAGTGCACTTATGACTAACACAACTTGAATAATTGTTGGCAGATTAGTGGAAGAGATTCAGCAACAGCCTCTCCAGTCTAACATCCAAATAAGTGGCAGTTCTAGAGGGGTGCTGGAAAGGTGCTATATCTCCTATTCATTAAAAGCTGCACCTAAAAACCATAGTTGTGCTAGCTGCCTTCTTTAAATGCCCAGGGATAATGGAAAGAGATATAAAAGAAAGAGAAGATGGGGTTAAAAAATAAACTCCAACTTCACTTAGCTGCATTTAGCTGAGTGGCCACCCCAACTCCTCTATGGAATTTATTCATTATTAAATAGAGAGAAATGTGACATTCAGTGACTGGGCTATGCACAATTATATATGAGCTGCAGACAATCAGCTAGATTATGAGTTATGCGCGCTATAGGGAAATTAACAAACGCAATTTAACCCTCTATAGCGCAGCCATTACAAGTTTTCAAACAGCCAGCTTGTGCATGCAATATGGTGTTTTTAAGCTTCATACCGCACACAATTCAAGCACTGTTCTGACGTGCTCATGCATGCTTTCCCCATAGACATCAATGGGGATACAGTGTCAGAAAAAAGTATAACACCTGCGATTGCGGAAAGAAAAGCTCCGTAACGCAGCCCCATTGATGTCTATGGGGGAAAAAAATTACCGTTTAAACCTAACACCCTAACATAAACCCCACGTCTAAACAGCCCTAATCTGCCCCCCACCGACATCACCGCCACCTAAATAAAGCTATTAACCCCAAATCTGCCACTCCCAATATCGCCGCCACTATACTAAAGTTATTAACCCCTATTCCCCTGCACCCCAACATCGCCCACACTATAATAAATATATTAACCCCTATTCTGCTGCTCCCCGACATCGCTGCCACTAAATAAAGTTATTAACCCCTACACTTTTGGCCTCCCACATCACTACCACTAAATAAACCTATTAACCCCTAAACCACCAGCCCCCCACATCACAGCAACCTAAATTAAACTATTAACCCCTAAACTTAACCCTAAGCCTAATGTAACCCTAAGCCTTACCCTAAACCTAACCGTAACCCTAACGTAACCCTAACCCTAACACCCCCTAACTTAAACATAATTAAAATATAGCTAAATTAAACACAGTTATTAACTAAATAATTCCTATTTAAATACATACTGTGAAATTAAACCTAAGCTAGCTACAATATAACTAATAGTTATATTGTAGCTAGCTTAGGGTTTATTTTTATTTCACAGGTAAGTTTGTATTTATTTTAACTAGGTAGACTAGTTAGTAAATAGTTATTAACTATTTACTAACTACCTAGTTAAAATAAATACAAACTTACCTGTGAAATAAAACCTAACCTGCCTTACACTAAAACTTACCATTATAAAAAATAACAAACACTAAAATTACAAAAAATAAAAAAACTACCATTGCAAAAAATAACAAACGAAATTATACAAAATAATAAAAATAATTCCTATTCTAATACCCTTTAAAAACAAAAAAAACACCCCAAAAAAAACAAAAAAAACAACTAATCTATAATAAACTACCAAGGGCCCTTAAAAGGGCCCTTCGTAGGGCATTGCCCTAAGTTAAACAGCTCTTTTACCTGAAAACAAAAAAATACAAAGTCCCGCTAACATTACAAACCCCCAAACCCACAAAATAAAAAAAAATATCTAAAAAAACCTAAGCTAACCATTGCATTTGTATAGGCATTGCCCTTAAAAGGGAATTTTGCTCTTTTTTGCTGCCCAAACCCTAATCTAAAAAAACCCACCCAAAAAACCCTTAAAAAAAACTAACACTAACCCCCAATGACCCACTTCCAGTTTTTGAAGTCCCGCTTGAACAATCTTCATCCAGGCGGCGAGAAGTCCTCATCCAGGCGGCCTCTTCTATCTTCATCCAGGCAGTGAGAAGTTTTCATCCAGGCGGCCTCTTCTATCTTCATCCAGGCGGCATTTTCTATCTTGATCCCGGTGGCACGGAGCGGGTCCATCCTGAAAACATCCGGAGCGGAGCATCCTCTTCATACGTTCACCGCCATACACTGAATCTTCAATGCAAGGGAGCGGTTTCAAAATGGCGTCTCTTGTATTCCTATTGGCGGAAAAATTTGAATCAGCCAATAGGAATTAGAGCTGCTAAAATCCTATTGGCTGTTCAAATAGAATTTAAGCAGCTCTCATTCTATTGGATGATTTTTTTAGAATTAGGTTTTTCATTTTGGGGGGTTGGTTGGGTGGTGGGTTTTACTGTTGGGGGGTCTTTGAGCTGATATCTTTGGGGCAATGCCCCACAAAAGGCCCTTTTAAGGGCTGTTGGTAGTTTATTGTAGGCTAGGTTTTTTTTTTTTTTGAGTGGAAACAAAAGAGAGAGAGGGGCGCACACTTCTCTGAGTGCAGTATATTAATAAAACCAGATAATTTATTGCACATAGACAAATTAACACTCACACTTCATAACCTCAACACATGAGGTATAGATAAAACACACAAAGCAAGGCACGGTATAGTAGCTCACGGGTCCGTTGTTTAGTCCCCAAGATGTATTCAACGTGGGTAGTCTGTTAGTCCTCGCTAGGGAGAAACCCGGCCAAGATGTTGTTTAGAGAGTGTCCTCTACTCCATGTAGTAAACAATTGGTCCAAAATTGCAATAAATTATCTGGTTTTATTAATATACTACACTCAGAGAAGTGTGTGCCCCTGTCTCTCTTTTGTTTCCACTCAGCTATATCTGGTTTTCAGAACCATGTACTAAGGGGCTGCAACTCCTCTCTGAGGATTAGAAGGGTCTGGAGACTCCACGCATATCCTTTTTTGTATACCCATGTATACTTTATTTTTGTATATTGGTCTGTATAGTACATTATCTGTTTATATTTATATGTACAGTATTTGTAGGGCACTCAGTGTTTTCTTTCCTTTCTCTGTGTTTTTTTTATTTTGGGTGGGCTTTTTTATTTTGATAGGGCTATTAGATTAGGTGTAATTCTTTTTTATTTTTGTTATTTTTCGTAATTTAGTGTTTGTTATTTTTTGTAATTTCTTATTTTTTATTTTTTGTAATTAGATACTTTATAATTTTTAGAGTAGTGTTAGGATTTTTTTAATGTGTAGTTTAGTTTACTTAATTGGTAGTTAGTTTAATTTTAATTTAATAATTATATTAGTTTAATTGTTAGTTTAAATTTAGTTCTTTTAACTTGACAGGTAAGTTTTAATTTAATTTAGGGAAATTGTAATTTTAATATAAATTTAGGAGGTGTTAGGGTTACGTTAGGGTTATGGTTAGGTTTAGGGGTTACTAGTTTAATTTAGTTTATTGCGATGTGGGGGACATTCGGTTTAGAGGTTTATAGTTTACTTTAGTATATTTCGTTGTGGAGGGCGGTTTTGGGGTTAATAGGTTTATTATAGTGGTGGAGGTGTAGGGCTTAATAACTTTAGTACAGGGGGGGGCGATGTGGGCAGACGGTAGATTAGGGGTTAATAATATTTAAATAGTGTTTGCGATGTGGGAGGGTGGCGGTTTAGGGGTTAATACATTTTTTACAGTGGTGACGATGTCGGAGAGCGGCGGAATAGAGGTTAATAATTAAATTTAGTGGTGGCGATGTCGGGAGCGGCAGATTAGAGGTTAAGTTTATTATAGTATTTGCACTTACTCTAATCCCCCTAATAAAATAAAAAAGCCCCCCCAAAATAAAAAAAATAATAAAAATTCCCTACCCTATACTAAATTACAAATAGCCCTTAAAAGGGCCTTTTGCGGGGCATTGCCCTAAAGTAATCAGCTCTTTAACCTGTAAAAAAAAAAGACAATACCCCCCCCAACATTAACCCACCACCCACACACCCAACCCTACTCTAAAACCCACCCAATCCCCCCTTTAAAAACCTAACACTACCCCCTTGAAGATCTCCCTACCTTGAGCCGTCTTCACCCAGCCGGGCACAAGTGGACCTCCAGAGGGGCAGAAGTCTTCATCCGATCCGGCCAGAAAAGGACATCCAGACCGGCAGACGTCTTCATCCAGGCGGCATCTTCTATCTTCTTCCATCCGGAGCGGAGCGGGTCCATCTTCAAGACATCCAACACGGAGCACCCTCTTCCATCCAACGGCGACTGAAGAATGAAGGTTCCTTTAAGTGACGTTATCCAAGATGACGTCCCTTCAATTCCGATTGGCTGATAGAATACTATCAGCCAATCGGAATTAAGGTAGGAAAAATCCTATTGGCTGATGCAATCAGCCAATAGGATTGAAGTTCAATCCTATTGGCTGATCCAATCAGCCAATAGGATTGAGCTTGCATTCTATTGGCTCGAGTCGCGGAAGAAAAGTGAGCGTGTACCTGCACCTGCCAGACTCGTAATACCAGCGGCCGTTAAAAAGCAGCATTGGGACCTCTCAATGCTGCTTTTTAAGGTTAACGCAAGACTCGTAATCTAGCCGTATGTTTTTATGCAGAAACAATTGCCCCCATTTAGTAAATGTGAGGCGGATAAGGTTCTCTGCCAGGATTCTATTGGTATACAGTATATACTAGAGATAGACACTTACGACTAGATTTAGAGTTTTGCGGCCAAAGGGGTGCATTCGCTACGCGTGTTTTTTTCCCCCCGCACCTTTTAAACAACGCTGGTATTTAGAGTTCTCTGAAGGGCTGCGTTAGGGAGCATACAGGCATATTTACCGCCACTTCAACTCTAAATACCAGCGGTGCTTGCGGACGCGGCCAGCTTCAAAAACGTGCTTGTGCATGATTCCCCCATAGGAAACAATGGGGCAGTTTGAGCTGAAAAAAAACCTAACACCTGCAAAAAAGCAGCATTCAGCTCCTAACGCAGCCTCATTGTTTCCTATGGGGAAACACTTCCTATGTCTGCACCTAACACCCTAACCTGTACCCCGAGTCTAAACACCCCTAACCTTATACTTATTAACCCCTAATCTGCCGCCCCCGCTATCGCTGACCCCTGCATTACACTTTTAACCCTAATCTGCCGCTCCGGACACCTCCGCAACCTACATTATCCCTATGTACCCCTAATCTGCTGCCCCTAACATCGCCGACCCCTATATTATATTTATTACCCCCTAATCTGCCCCCCCCCAAAGTCGCCGCTACCTACCTACACTTATTAACCCCTAATCTGCCGACCGGACCTCACCGCTACTAAAATAAATGTATCAACCCCTAAAGCTAAGTCTAACCCTAACCCTAACACCCCCCTAAATTAAATATAATTTTAATCTAACGAAATAAAATAAATCTTATTAAATAAATTAATCCTATTTAAAGCTAAATACGTACCTGTAAAATAAACCCTAATATAACTACAATATAATTAATAATTACATTGTAGCTATTTTAGGATTTATATTTATTTTACAGGCAACTTTGTATTTATTTTAACCAGGTACAATAGCTATTAAATAGTTAATAACTATTTAATAGCTACCTATTTAAAATAATTACAAAATTACCTGTAAAATAAATCCTAACCTAAGTTACAATTAAACCTAACACTACACTATCAATAAATAAATTAAATAAACTACATACAATTATCTACAATTAAATAAACTATACTAAATTACAAAAAACCCCACTAAATTACAAAAATAAACAAACACTAAATTACAAAAAATAAAAAAAGATTACAAGAATTTTAAACTAATTACACCTACTCTAAGCCCCCTAAAAAAATAACAAAGCCCCCCAAAATAAAAAAATGCCATACCCTATTCTAAAATAAAAAGTTTACAGCTCTTTTACCTTACCAGCCCTTAAAAGGGCCTTTTGCGGGGCATGCCCCAAAGAATTCAGCTCTTTTGCCTGTAAAAAAACAATACAATACCCCCCCAACATTACAACCCACCACCCACATACCCCTAATCTAACCCAAACCCCCCCCCTCAAAAAACCTAACACTAAGCCCCTGAAGATCTTCCTACCTTTTCTTCACCACGCCGGGTATCACCGATCCGTCCACAAGAGGCTCCGAAGTCTTCATCCTATCCGGCAAGAAGAGGCCCAGAAGAGGCTCTGAAGTCTTCCTCCTATCCGGTAAGAAGAGGATATCCGGACCGGCAAACATCTTCATCCAAGCGGCATCTTCTATCTTCATCCATCCGACGAGGAGCGGCTCCACCTTCAAGACCTCCAGCGCGGAAAATCCTCTTCTCCCGATGACTAGACAACGAATGAAGGTTCCTTTAAGGGACGTCATCCAAGATGGCATCCCTCGAATTCCGATTGGCTGTCAGATTGAGCTTGCATTCTATTGGCTGATCGGAACAGCCAATAGAATGTGAGCTCAATCTGATTGGCTGATTGGATCAGCCAATCTGATTGAACTTGAATCTGATTGGCTGATTCAATCAGCCAATCATATTTTTCCTACCTTAATTCCGATTGGCTGATAAAATCCTATCAGCCAATCGGAATATGAGGGACGCCATCTTGGATGACGTCCCTTAAAGGAACCTTCATTCGTTGTCTAGTCATCGGGAGAAGAGGGTGTTCCGCGCCGGAGGTCTTGAAGATGGAGCCGCTCCTCGTCGGATGGATGAAGATAGAAGATGCTGCTTGGATGAAGATGTTTGCCGGTCCGGATGTCCTCTTCTTGCCGTATAGGAGGAAGACTTCGGAGCCTCTTCTGGACCTCTTCTTGCCGGTTAGGATGAAGACTTCGGAGCCTCTTCTGGACGGATTGGTGATACCCGGCGTGGTGAAGATAAGGTAGGAAGATCTTCAGGGGCTTAGTGTTAGGTTTTTTTAAGGGGGGTTTGGGTTAGATTAGGGGTATGTCGGTGGTGGGTTGTAATGTTGGGGGGGGTATTGTATTGGTTTTTTACAGGCAAAAAAGCTAAATTCTTTGAGGCATGCCTAGCAAAAGGCCCTTTTAAGGGCTGGTAAGGTAAAAGAGCTGTAAACTTTTTATTTTAGAATAGGGTAGGGCATTTTTTTATTTTGGGGGCTTTGTTATTTTTTTAGGGGGCTTAGAGTAGATGTAATTAGTTTATTCTTGTAATCTTTTTTTATTTTTTGTAATTTAGTGTTTTTTTTAAATTTAGTATAGTTTATTTAATTGTAGATAATTGTATGTAGTTTATTTAATTTATTTATTGATAGTGTAGTGTTAGGTTTAATCGTAACTTAGGTTAGGATTTATTTTACAGGTAATTTTGTAATTATTTTAACTAGGTAGCTATTAAATAGTTATTAACTATTTAATAGCTATTGTACCTGGTTAAAATAAATACAAAGTTGCCTGTACAATAAATATAAATCCTAAAATAGCTACAATGTAATTACTAATTATATTGTAGCTATATTAGGGTTTATTTTACAGGTAAGTATTTAGCTTTAAATAGGATTCATTTATTTAATAAGATTTATTTTCTTTTGTTAGATTAACATTATATTTAATTTAGGGGGGTGTTAGGGTTAGGGTTAGACTTAGCTTTAGGGGTTACTACATTTATTATAGTAGCGGTGAGGTCCGGTCGGCAGATTAGGGGTTAATAAGTGTAGGTAGGTAGCGGCGACGTTGGGGGGGGCAGATTAGGGGTTAATAAATATTATGTAGGCGTCGGCTGTGTTAGGGGAAGCAGATTAGGGGTTCATAGGGATAATGTAGGTTGCGGCGGTGTGCGGTCGGCAGATTAGGGGTTAAAAATATTTATTATAGTGGCGGCGATGTGGGGGGACCTCGGTTTAGGGGTACATAGGTAGTTTATGGGTGTTAGTGTACTTTAGAGCACAGTACTTAAGAGCTTTATGAACCGGCATTAGCCCATAAAGCTCTTAACGCCTGACTTTTTTCTGCGGCTGGAGTCTTGTCTTTAGAGCTCTAATGCTCACTTCAGCCAAGACTCTAAATACCAGCGTTAGAAAGATCCCATTGAAAAGATAGGATACGCAATTGACGTAAGGGGATCTGCGGTATGGAAAAGTCGCTGCTGGAAAGTGAGCGTTAGACCCTTTCCTGACTGACTCTAAATACCAGTGGGCGGCCAAAACCAGCGTTAGGACCCCCTAACGCTGGTTTGGACAGCTAACGCAGAACTCTAAATCTAGGCATTAGATAGATAAAAATGTGTGCAGAAAAATAAGGCTAGTTTAAAATACTGGAGAACATATCATATAACAGCTCTGCAAAGTGCCATTTATAGAACAGACATGATCCCAATTTGACAGTATCTTAATGATTAAAATTGCTATACCATTATTTGTACGAACTGTTTGCAAACAATCTAGATACTAAACATGTAAAGCCAATATATTCTAAATTAAACAAATTTGCTAGTCCTTCAGTGGTCATATTCTGTTACTCTTATATTAGGTAGCTGAAACCATAAGTCATCAATGAAAATTAAATAGTTACACAACACATGGAGAGTGAAACAGCATTTATGAAGACTTTAAGTATCAGAGCCTGTCCTTCAAAATCTCTACTTATTTGTAGTATTATTTGGTATTTGTAATATTATATGGTAGGAGCCTTTTTTGTCTCAAATTAATAAAAACTATGCAGATTGTGTAATCTCCATGACCCCTCTACTAGGTAGTTACTCCAGATCCGAGTTACAAAGCTTGCAGCTTTTATTTATAACAAATACATTACAAACCATAAATAACCAAACATATTAAACCCCATGCTAGTGCTTGCCCCATAGCAGCCACAGTTTCCAACCAGATAAATAATTCCCACCTACTCCTCTCCTGCAAAATCAGGAGGTACCCATTCAAAATGCTATTCCACCAGGCAAGCACTATGCTATTCCACCAAACAAGCACTCCGCCACACACAGCTGCAACAAATCATTCAAACTTTTTGCAATAGGGGAGGGAGCTTCTTCCCACACGTATGCTCTCACTCCTTTTTGCGCTCTTTTCAAGCCACCCCCACCACTTTTATTCTCCTTACAGGCCCCACCTGCCCCCTCCTCTCAAAGCCCAATCTACCTATCCATCTTCACCTATACAGGGGACAGACACCCCTCCCTTGTATGGTGTCACGTACAGGGCTTCCTTGACCCCTCTGTTAGGTAGTTACTCAAATGAAAACACAACTCCAGATCTGGGTTACAAAGGCTGCAGCTTTTATTCATAACAAATACATTAAAAACCATAAATAATAAAACATATTAAACCCCATACTAGTGCTTGCCCCATAGCAGCCAAAGTTTCCAACCAGATAAATAATTCCCACCTACTCCTCTCCTGCAAAATCAGGAGGTACCCATTCAAAATGCTATTCCACCAAGCAAGCACGCCGCCACAGGCAAGGCCTACTGCCAAGCCCAGCCAACCATCTCCAAGGCCTTTGAAACCCTTTCCTTCACATTAAAATTAAATAAATGTTATCCAACCTCATTTAAATGCACTCCGTCCTGCAAGAAGAAACTTTCCCCAATTCCCCTTCAAACTCCACATGCCATAATGACAACCCACCAACCCCTTTTACAAAACTGCTCATCATCCTATTCACTTTTCTCTGCGAAGCGTCCAATTTCTTGACATCCCATTCTGCCCTCCAAGACACTCTAGGCTCAATCTCAGACCACAATATTATCAACCTAGGGAACAGCACTACCAATCTTCTAACATCCTGTTTCATCCCTTCCACCAATTACTTTTGAGACCTAAAACCCAAGTCATTACCCCCAAGGTGAATCAACAAGATATCAGGCGGGCAGAACAACCTGGCATATTCCACAATTTTTTCAGTAATTTATCCCACCTCATGCCTCATATTCCAAACCAGGGTATGATGACAACTTCAGATGAAAACCCCAGCTGGACCCTATCCTCTTTCACTGTTGACACCTTTCTAGCCCAGTATATATATGAATGACCCATCAACCAACACTGAATCGGACCTACAGAGAAAAACAAACAATAGAACTAAACTAATGATGGCCTTACATATGATACATATCTGTTTGAAACCCATCTCCCAATTCGCTTAATCCCTTCAACTCCCACCCCTAAGGAATGGGCCTCAGTAGCTGCCCCAATACTGAATGAATCTTTCCCAAACTCCCCCGGGGCCAAGCCAATCTGTCCCAAACATTTCTGAAATACAGCTTGAAATTGAAAAAGGGATAATGAAGTCCAATCAATATGTACAAACAATGGACCCCCCATCTGAGGCCTCAAACCCATGTATTCCCTTGTCACCATTACTGGGCAACAGGCTCCCCACCATAGCCATCAAATTTATCTGCATACCTTTCCCCCCCTGGTCTGTTTTTGATCTCCTAAGCTATATGGATAAGCAGTCCCCATACACCACCACATCGGACATCTGAAATCCCCTTTTATCCCATTTGTTCTTTCCAATCAATTCAGATACTCTAAAGGCCCGAAGAAGGCCACTATGAAAACTGCCTTAAATAACAACTTTTCATATTGAGAACTGCAAATCTCCGGCAATTTATTCACTATCCGCTGAAGGACTAAAAATGCCACTGGTCATTTGCCATCCACCCCCGCCTTACCCCTACACAAACTTCTGGCCGCCAACCTGACCATAAAATGTTTTGACACATCCTCCCATCCCATCAATTGAAAAAGAAATGCCATAGCCACTAGGCATCTTCTCAACATAGATTTTGAAATCCCAGCCTGTTTCCATTCCTGCTTCCAATCTAAGGCCTAGATTTGGAGTTTTGTCGGTAACGACCCGCGTAGCTAACGCCGGCTTTTTTCTGGCCGCACCATAAAAATAACTCTGGTATTGAGAGTCCACATAAAGGCTGCGTTAGGCTCCAAAAAAGGAGCGTAGAGCATTTTTAACGCAGATTCAACTCTCAATACCAGAGTTGCTTACGCAAGCAGCCAGCCTAAAAAACGTGCTCGTGCACGATCCCCCCATAGAAAACAATGGGGCTGTTTGAGCTGAAAAAAAACCTAACACCTGCAAAAAAGCCGCGTTCAGCTCTTAACGCAGCCCCATTGTTTGCTATGCGGAAACACCTCCTAAGTCTGCACCTAACACCCTAACATGTACCCCGAGTCTAAACACCCCTAACCTTACACTTATTAACCCCTAATCTGCCGCCCCGCTATCGCTGACACCTGCATTTTATTTTTAACCCCTAATCTGCCGCTCCGTAAACTGCCGCTACTTACATTATCCTTATGTACCCCTAATCTGCTGCCCCTAACACCGCCGACCCCTATATTATATTTATTAACCCCTAATCTGCCCCCCACAACGTCGCCTCCACCTGCCTACACTTATTAACCCCTAATCTGCCGAGCGGACCGCACCGCTACATTAATAAAGTTATTAACCCCTAATCCGCCTCACTAACCCTATAATAAATAGTATTAACCCCTAATCTGCCCTCCCTAACATCGCCAACACCTAACTTCAATTATTAACCCCTAATCTGCCGACCGGAGCTCATCGCTATTCTAATAAATGGATTAACCCCTAAAGCTAAGTCTAACCCTAACACTAACACCCCCCTAAGTTAAATATAATTTTAATCTAACGAAATTAATTAACTCTTATTAAAAAAATTATTCCTATTTAAAGCTAAATACTTACCTGTAAAATAAATCCTAATATAGCTACAATATAAATTATAATTACATTGTAGCTATTTTAGGATTAATATTTATTTTACAGGCAACTTTGTAATTATTTTAACCAGGTACAATAGCTATTAAATAGTTAAGAACTATTTAATAGTTACCTACAATTACCTACAATTAAACCTAACACTACACTATCAATACATTAATTAAATACAATATCTACAAATAACTACAATGAAATAAACTAACTAAAGTACAAAAAATAAAAAAGAACTAAGTTACAAAAAATAAAAAAATATCTACAAACATAAGAAAAATATTACAAAAATTTTAAACTAATTACACCTACTCTAAGCCCCCTAATAAAACAACAAAGCCCCCAAAATAAAAAATGCCCTACCCTATTCTAAATTACTAAAGTTAAAAGCTCTTTTACCTTACCAGCCCTGAACAGGGCCCTTTGCGGGGCATGCCCCAAGAAGTTCAGCTCTTTTGTCTGTAAAAAAAAACATACAATACCCCCCCCCCAACATTACAACCCACCACCCACATACCCCTAATCTAACCCAAACCCCCTTAAATAAACCTAACACTAAGCCCCTGAAGATCATCCTACCTTGTCTTCACCTCACCAGGTATCACCGATCCATCCTGGCTCCAAAATCTTCATCCAACCCAAGCGGGGGTTGGCGATCCATCATCCGGTGGCTGAAGAGGTCCAGAAGAGGCTCCAAAGTCTTCATCCTATCCGGGAAGAAGAGGCGATCCGGACCGGCAACCATCTTGATCCAAGCGGCATCTTCTATCTTCATCCGATGACGACCGGCTCCATCCTGAAGACCTCCACCGCGGACCCATCTTCTTCCGGTGACGTCCAACTGAAGAATGACGGTTCCTTTAAGGGACGTCATCCAAGATGGCGTCCCTCGAATTCCGATTGGCTGATAGGATTCTATCAGCCAATCGGAATTAAGGTAGGAATATTCTGATTGGCTGATGGAATCAGCCAATCAGAATCAAGTTCAATCCGATTGGCTGATCCAATCAGCCAATCAGATTAAGCTCGCATTCTATTGGCTGTTCCGATCAGCTAATAGAATGCGAGCTCAATCCTATTGGCTGATTGGATCAGCCAATCGGATTGAACTTGATTCTGATTGGCTGATTCCATCAGCCAATCAGAATATTCCTACCTTAATTCCGATTGGCTGATAGAATCCTATCAGCCAATCGAAATTCGAGGGACGCCATCTTGGATGACGTCCCTTAAAGGAACCATCATTCTTCAGTTGGACGTCGCCGGAAGAAGATGGGTCCGCGTTGGAGGTCTTCAGGATGGAGCCGGTCGTCATCGGATGAAGATAGAAGATGCCGCTTGGATCAAGATGGTTGCCGGTCCGGATCGCCTCTTCTTCCCGGATAGGATGAAGACTTTGGAGCCTCTTCTGGACCTCTTCAGCCACCGGATGATGGATCGTCAACCCCCGCTTGGGTTGGATGAAGATTTTGGAGCCAGGACGGATCGGTGATACCTGGTGAGGTGAAGACAAGGTAGGATGATCTTCAGGGGCTTAGTGTTAGGTTTATTTAAGGGGGGTTTGGGTTAGATTAGGGGTATGTGGGTGGTGGGTTGTAATGTTGGGGGGTTATTGTATTTTTTTTTTTACAGGCAAAAGAGCTGAACTTCTTGGGGCATGCCCCGCAAAGGGCCCTGTTCAGGGCTGGTAAGGTAAAAGAGCTTTTAACTTTAGTAATTTAGAATAGGGTAGGGCATTTTTTATTTTGGGGGGCTTTGTTGTTTTATTAGGGAGCTTAGAGTAGGTGTAATTAGTTTAAAATTGTTGTAATCTTTTTCTTATGTTTGTAAATATTTTTTTTATTTTTTGTAACTTAGTTCTTTTTTATTTTTTGTACTTTAGTTAGTTTATTTCATTGTAGTTATTTGTAGATATTGTATTTAATTAATGTATTGATAGTGTAGTGTTAGGTTTAATTGTAGGTAATTGTAGGTATTTTATTTAATTAATTTAATGATAGTATAGTGTTAGGTTTAATTGTAACTTAGGTTAGGATTTATTTTACAGGTAATTTTGTAATTATTTTAACTAGTTAACTATTAAATAGTTCTTAACTATTTAATAGCTATTGTACCTGGTTAAAATAATTACAAAGTTGCCTGTAAAATAAATATTAATCCTAAAATAGCTACAATGTAATTATAATTTATATTGTAGCTATATTAGGGTTTATTTTACAGGTAAGTATTTAGCTTTAAATAGGAATAATTTATTTAATAAAAGTTAATTAATTTCGTTAGATTAAAATTATATTTAATTTAGGGGGGTGTTAGTGTTAGGGTTAGACTTAGCTTTAGGGGTTAATCCATTTATTAGAATAGCGGTGAGCTCTGGTCGGCAGATTAGGGGTTAATAATTGAAGTTAGGTGTCGGCGATGTTAGGGAGGGCAGATTAGGGGTTAATACTATTTATTATAGGGTTAGTGAGGCGGATTAGGGGTTAATAACTTTATAATAGTAGCGGTGCGGTCCGCTCGGCAGATTAGGGGTTAATAAGTGTAGGCTGGTGGAGGCGACGTTGAGGGGGGCAGATTAGGGGTTAATAAATATAATATAGGGGTCGGCAGTGTTAGGGGCAGCAGATTAGGGGTACATAGCTATAATGTAGGTGGCGGCGCTTTGCAGTCAGCAGATTAGGGGTTAATTATTGTAGGTAGCTGGCGGCGACGTTGTGGGGGGCAGATTAGGGGTTAATAAATATAATACAGGGGTCGGCGGTGTTAGGGGCAGCAGATTAGGGGTACATAAGTATAACGTAGGTGGCAGTCGGCAGATTAGGGGTTAAAAAATTTTAATCGAGTGGCGGCGATGTGGGGGGGGCCTCGGTTTAGGGGTACATAGGTAGTTTATGGGTGTTAGTGTACTTTAGAGTACAGTAGTTAAGAGCTTTATGAACCGGCGTTAGCCCAAAAAGCTCTTAACTACTGACTTTTTTCCTGCGGCTGGAGTTTTGTCGTTAGATGTCTAACGCTCACTTCAGACACGACTCTAAATACCGGAGTTAGAAAGATCCCATTGAAAAGATAGAAAGAAGACCCTATTTTGAGTGACTCCAAATACCGGATTTAGCCTAAAACCAGCGTTAGGAGCCTCTAACGCTGGTTTTCACGGCTAACGCCAAACTCCAAATCTAGGCCTAACAATGCCATCACCCTACCTTCTGATGAATTAACCAGCCCTCGCCTCTGTAAAGTTATCCACCACAACAACCATACCTGCATGTAAGATTTCAACGTTTCCCACTGTAAACGGGAAAGAGCATCAAAGTTGAGTTTGCCAATCAACGACTGAAGTTCCCTTAATTTGAGCTTATGCTTCCCCAACACACCTTCAATTGTAGCCAATAGATCCACTACCTTGTCCTCCAGCAGTCTACATTCCATACGGACTGTATCAATTTAAATACCTAAAAATCTCAAACATGTGGTAGAGCCCTAAGTCTTTTCTTCTGCCACTGGTATCCCAAATTCACTCGCTACCTGCGTAAAAACTGCCATGTGCTGAAAACCCCTCCGGGCCCACAAGCAAAAAATTGTCCAAATAATGTACCAATGTAGTCAATCCAGAATGTTTCACTACCCATTCCATGAAACAACTGAACTTTTCAAAATATTAGCAGGTAATAGAACAACCCATCGGCAGGCACAGATCTACGAAGTATGAATCATCAAAAAAGCAACCTAGAAGATGATGACATCTCAGGTGCACTAGTAACTCTCAGGAGATTCACGCTGTTGCTTTAACTTAAGAGATTCACGCTGTTGCTTTAATTCTATCTACAATCTGATTGGTGCCTCTGCCTTTAAAGATCCACCTCCTACTCCAACCATTGCTTTGTAATTGTGTTCATTAAACACTATTGCCTGTGGTGTAAAGATCATGAAGTAATTCTAAATCCTCTAGACGTTTTGTTCTAAAACCAAGACGAGTTTCCTCAAGTTTCTCCTGTTACCTCTTCACAGGAATCTGTGTGAAAACACTTCCGCAGGTTTACTGAGGTCTCTACGAAAATAACTCTCCTTAAATCAAAGTGTCACTTTTTCTACTTTCAGTTTCCAGTTGCAAGACCTTTGCAATTCATCTCTCTAAGCTCTTACCTTCAAAGGAACTCCGTATCAATAACATCCCAGGACCGGAGTACAGATTAACGGTTACTTCTTCCTCCACCCATCTGTGACGTCACACGCCATCAGACCGCGGTAAGGAAATCTCTCTGTCTTCTCTCTCCTGCAGAACCGCATCTCTCTCTCAGAGTGATTTGGAAGGAAACCGTGCTGCATACTTCTCAGACGTAACTCTGTTGCTTGTTTGTTTACATCATCTGAAACTGTATTCTGCTACAATCAAGGTAACGAGTTACTTTGTTGCATTGAACTGTCACATGCTTTACAAATAACGGTTACTCACTTAACTCTGATTTAAAAGGGCTTAAGACTTACTAATTATTTCAAACTGAATATAAGAGGATTCTGGAAAATATCTGATTATCTAACTAAATACTCAATTTCTCAAACTTATAATAATCCTATTGTGAATTGGATGATTTTTAGAAATTATCTCTGAAATAAGAGAGTAAATTTCTCTACTGTATATGAAAATAATATACAGAGAACTCACGACTAACTCACTTAATAAGTATTGGACCCTTTTTTCCAATAAAAGGGTTTTCACATTTATTCAGTGGTACAAACTTTATTAAAGGTACAGCAGTTGCGTTCCTTAACAGGAGTTCTTCCTTATATAATTACAAAGCCAATAATATGGAACCAGCTGACCTTCCACAGATAGTCTATAATCTATCACAAAAAGTTGATCAGCTTGCTACAGCTGTTCATGACATTCAGATTGAAAACCAATCATTAAGAACCATTATTAGAGATTCCATTTCCATGAAATCACAACATGATACTACCCCAGAACCACAAGTATCATTGCCAGAGACTTTCTCAGGAAATAGGAAGCTTTACAGGCAATTTAAAAATTCCTGCCAATTATTATTTAATCTCAGACCCAGAACCTACCCTACAGAGAGAGTAAAAGTTTTAAGTACTATCTCTTTCCTTAGAGGAGAACCCAGGACCTGGGCAGACAATTTGTGTGAGAATGACGATAACCTGCTAGGATCTCTGGAGGATTTCTTTGCCTCATTGGATGAACTATATCAAGATTCTGATGTTCAGATTACAGCAGAAGCTGCTATGAGAAGTCTGAAACAAGGAAAGATGCCTGTCGAAGACTATATCACCGAGTTCAAAATGTACGCCGCTGACTCCCAATGGAATCAGGTCTCTCTGAGGAATCAGTTCCGCCTGGGACTAGCAGACAACATTAAAGATGATTTGCATAAATAAAAAGAGAGAAGCGCTCAACCTGGAAACGAACAATAGCATAATAGCTTGTCCTATGGCTAGTTACCACCCAAGAAGCAGCCTCTTTTTGCTCAACATGTGCCTTTCACAGAGAAAAACTTTCCTGAAGCATATCAGTCTGATCCTGACTTCACAGTACAGTCCAGCCCCGAAATACCAGGCAATCCTTCTCTGAACGAGAGAAACAACAAAACCCCAGACGTACGTTTCGGCCTATTGTGGGCCTCGTCAGTGAGGTGCAGCCATATCCCTCTAGGCACACTGAGCAACGGGTCCACGTCTGGATTACCGCATCACACTTAGGGAGACTTCCCAAAATGTCATAATTTGCATAAATAAAAAGAGAGAAGCGCTCAACCTGGAAACGAACAATAGCATAATAGCTTGTCCTATGGCTAGTTACCACCCAAGAAGCAGCCTCTTTTTGCTCAACATGTGCCTTTCACAGAGAAAAACTTTCCTGAAGCATATCAGTCTGATCCTGACTTCACAGTACAGTCCAGCCCCGAAATACCAGGCAATCCTTCTCTGAACGAGAGAAACAACAAAACCCCAGACGTACGTTTCGGCCTATTGTGGGCCTCGTCAGTGAGGTGCAGCCATATCCCTCTAGGCACACTGAGCAACGGGTCCACGTCTGGATTACCGCATCACACTTAGGGAGACTTCCCAAAATGTCATAATTTGCATAAATAAAAAGAGAGAAGCGCTCAACCTGGAAACGAACAATAGCATAATAGCTTGTCCTATGGCTAGTTACCACCCAAGAAGCAGCCTCTTTTTGCTCAACATGTGCCTTTCACAGAGAAAAACCTTCCTGAAGCATATCAGTCTGATCCTGACTTCACAATACAGTCCAGCCCCGAAATACCAGGCAATCCTTCTCTGAACGAGAGAAACAACAAAACCCCAGACGTATGTTTCGGCCTATTGTGGGCCTCGTCAGTGAGGTGCAGCCATATCCCTCTAGGCACACTGAGCAACGGGTCCACGTCTGGATTACCGCATCACACTTAGGGAGACTTCCCAAAATGTCATAATTTGCATAAATAAAAAGAGAGAAGCGCTCAACCTGGAAACGAACAATAGCATAATAGCTTGTCCTATGGCTAGTTACCACCCAAGAAGCAGCCTCTTTTTGCTCAACATGTGCCTTTCACAGAGAAAAACTTTCCTGAAGCATATCAGTCTGATCCTGACTTCACAGTACAGTCCAGCCCCGAAATACCAGGCAATCCTTCTCTGAACGAGAGAAACAACAAAACCCCAGACGTACGTTTCAGCCTATTGTGGGCCTCGTCAGTGAGGTGCAGCCATATCCCTCTAGGCACACTGAGCAACGGGTCCACGTCTGGATTACCGCATCACACTTAGGGAGACTTCCCAAAATGTCATAATTTGCATAAATAAAAAGAGAGAAGCGCTCAACCTGGAAACGAACAATAGCATAATAGCTTGTCCTATGGCTAGTTACCACCCAAGAAGCAGCCTCTTTTTGCTCAACATGTGCCTTTCACAGAGAAAAACTTTCCTGCAGCATATCAGTCTGATCCTGACTTCACAGTACAGTCCAGCCCCGAAATACCAGGCAATCCTTCTCTGAACGAGAGAAACAACAAAACCCCAGACGTACGTTTCGGCCTATTGTGGGCCTCGTCAGTGAGGTGCAGCCATATCGTGGAGCCGTTGCTCAGTGTGCCTAGAGGCATATGGCTGCACCTCACTGACGAGGCCCACAATAGGCCGAAACGTACGTCTGGGGTTTTGCTGTTTCTCTCGTTCAGAGAGGGATTGCCTGGTATTTCGGGGCTGGACTGTACTGTGAAGTCAGGATCAGACTGATATGCTTCAGGAAAGTTCTTCTCTGTGAAAGGCACATTTTGAGCAAAAAGAGGCTGCTTCTTGGGTGGTAACTAGCCATAGAGCAAGCTATTATGCTATTGTTCGTTCCCAGGTTGAGCGCTTCTCTCTTTTTATTTATGCAAATTATGACATTTTGGGAAGTCTCCCTAAGTGTGATGCGGGAATCCAGACGTGGACCCGTTGCTCAGTGTGCCTAGAGGGATATGGCTGCACCTCACTGACGAGGCCCACAATAGGCCGAAACGTACGTCTGGGGTTTTGCTGTTTCTCTCGTTCAGAGAGGGATTGCCTGGTATTTCGGGGCTGGACTGTACTGTGAAGTCAGGATCAGACTGATATGCTTCAGGAAAGTTCTTCTCTGTGAAAGGCACATTTTGAGCAAAAAGAGGCTGCTTCTTGGGTGGTAACTAGCCATAGAGCAAGCTATTATGCTATTGTTCGTTCCCAGGTTGAGCGCTTCTCTCTTTTTATTTAAACATTAAAGATGAATTGGCACGTTTTGAGTTACCCAAAACGTTGGATGCCCTGATGAAATGTTCAGTACAATTAGATCGTAGACTTCGTGAACGCAGAGCTGAACGCTATTCATCTGATTTCCGTCCTAAAACCTCAAGTCCCTTTCTCACCCCTCACACCTCAAACACCACTAAAACAACTACAGAACCTATGGAGATTGGTGTACTTCGTGGACCACTAACACCAGAAGAGAGACTGCGCCGGAGAGTGAAAGGTTTATGCATGTTCTGTGCTAACCCACAGCATACTGTCCAGGATTGTCCATTACTTCAAAAATCAAAAAGAAGTAAGTCTACTCACCTTAATACATCTATCCATAATACCAACCAATCCTCATTTAACATGTTATCTATCTCTCTACAGTGGCTCCAAAACCATCTGACGGTTGAAGACATCATAGATTCTGGCGCCTATGGAAACTTCATTGACCATACTGTAGCTGTAGCCAATAAAATACCATTAATATGCAAAAAGATTCCAGTCTCTGTGCATGTTATTGATGGGTCGTCAGTACCCAGTGGTCCTATCACACACCATACTGAACCAATTCTTGTCTCTTTTCCAGGTCACACAGAATTGTTATCATTTGATGTGATACCATCACCCCATTTCCCTGTTATACTTGGTATTACCTGGCTAAAATTACACAACCCACTCATTAACTGGTCTCCTTCTAAACTAACCTTCCCCTCTCCATACTGCAGGTCACATTGTAAATCCAATACTACAATTCTTCAAACAGAATCCCAGGAAGTGATCCTGCCTAAGGAATACAGTGACTTTAAGGATGTGTTTAGCAAAATTGAGGCAGAAAATCTTCCCCCCAGATGACCATATGATTGTCCCATAGAGCTACAACCTGGAGCCAGCATTCCTTACGGACATCTTTATCCCATGAGCCAACCTGAGTTGGATTATTTGAAGGAATATCTCGATGAAAATTTAAGGAAGGGGTTTATAAGACATTCTACCTCCCCTGCTGGTGCAGGCATGTTTTTCATCCGAAACAAAGATTCAACAATCAGACCAATTATTGATTACCGGGAACTCAACAAAAGAACTATTAAAAATAGATATCCACTCCCGTTGATACCGGAATTAATCGAACGTCTCTCTCAAGCCACCATCTACTCCAAGCTCGATTTAAGGGGAGCATACAATCTTGTGCGTATAAAAGAGGGACACGAATGGCTAACCGCATTCAGAACCAGATATGGACTCTATGAATATTTGGTTATGCCATTTGGATTGTGCAACGCACCCGCTACCTTCCAACAATTTATCAATGATGTGTTTCATGATCTACTGGACGTGTGTCTTGTAGTTTACCTAGATGACATACTCATATACTCTAAGACCATGGCAGAACACATTGAACATGTTAAACTGATTCTTCAAAGGTTAAGAGACAACAAATTATATGCAAAATTGGAGAAATGCCTATTCCATAGCACAAAGGTTTCATTCTTGGGTAATAGTATATCACCCCATGGAATAGAGATGCAGAGAGAGAAAGTGGAAGCTGTAGAAGACTGGCCTATACCCAAAAATAAAAAAGATTTACAAAAGTTCCTAGGATTCTCCAACTACTATAGAAAGTTTATAAAAGATTATTCCAAGATTGCAAGGCCTCTTACACGCTTAACCAGTTCTTCCATTCCTTTCCACTGGGATAACGACGCTACAACAGCTTTTGTATTATTAAAGACCAGATTCACTTCTGCTCCCATATTGAAATATCCAGATCCAAATCTACCTTACATCTTAGAAGTGGATTCTTCGGATTTCGCTTTGGGAGCCGTCCTCTCCCAACAAAAATCTCTAAACAGCCCTCTCCATCCTATCTCCTTCCTCTCAAAGATGTTGACACCAGCAGAAAGAAATTACCCCATAGGTGAAAAAGAACTCTTAGCCATAAAACATTCTTTCGAACATTGGAGACATCACCTAGAAGGCACCAAATATCCTATCACAGTCTACACGGACCATAAAAATCTCCAATACTTACAGTGTAATAAGACTCTTTCCTCAAGACAAGTCCGTTGGAAGAATTATTCCCCTGAGGATGATACCTGGGAACCTGTCTCCAACCTGCATGCACCAAGATTGCTTTCCTCATTCCATCGCAGATATCCTGATCGACCTAGACCCAGAGCTGTGGGACAGCTCCATTGAGGTGGGGGTCATGTCAGGAGATTCACGCTGTTGCTTTAACTTAAGAGATTCACTCTGTTGCTTTGATTCTATCTACAATCTGATTGGTGCCTCTGCCTTTAAAGATCCACCTCCTACTTCAACCATTGCTTTGTAATTGTGTTCATTAAACACTATTGCCTGTGGTGTAAAGATCATAAAGTAATTCTAAATCCTCTAGACGTTTTGTTCTAAAACCAAGACAAGTTTCCTCAAGTTTCTCCTGTTACCTCTTCACAGGAATCTGTGTGAAAACACTTCCGCAGCTTTACTGAGGTCTCTACGAAAATAACTCTCCTTAAATCAAAGTGTCACTTTTTCTACTTTCAGTTTCCAGTTGCAAGACCTTTGCAATTCATCTCTCTAAGCTCTTACCTTCAAAGGAACTCCGTATCAATAACATCCCAGGACCGGAGTACAGATTAACGGTTACTTCTTCCTCCACCCATCTGTGACGTCACACGCCATCAGACCGCGGTAAGGAAATCTCTCTGTCTTCTCTCTCCTGCAGAACCGCATCTCTCTCTCAGAGTGATTTGGAAGGAAACCGTGCTGCATACTTCTCAGACGTAACTCTGTTGCTTGTTTGTTTACATCATCTGAAACTGTATTCTGCTACATTCAAGGTAACGAGTTACTTTGTTGCATTGAACTGTCACACGCTTTACAAATAACGGTTACTCACTTAACTCTGATTTAAAAGGGCTTAAGACTTACTAATTATTTCAAACTGAATATAAGAGGATTCTGGAAAATATCTGATTATCTAACTAAATACTCAATTTCTCAAACTTATAATAATCCTATTGTGAATTGGATGATTTTTAGAAATTATCTCTGAAATAAGAGAGTAAATTTCTCTACTGTATATGAAAATAATATACAGAGAACTCACGACTAACTCACTTAATAAGTATTGGACCCTTTTTTCCAATAAAAGGGTTTTCACATTTATTCAGTGGTACAAACTTTATTAAAGGTACAGCAGTTGCGTTCCTTAACAGGAGTCCTTCCTTATATAATTACAAAGCCAATAATATGGAACCAGCTGACCTTCCACAGATAGTCTATAATCTATCACAAAAAGTTGATCAGCTTGCTACAGCTGTTCATGACATTCAGATTGAAAACCAATCATTAAGAACCATTATTAGAGATTCCATTTCCATGAAATCACAACATGATACTACCCCAGAACCACAAGTATCATTGCCAGAGACTTTCTCAGGAAATAGGAAGCTTTACAGGCAATTTAAAAATTCCTGCCAATTATTATTTAATCTCAGACCCAGAACCTACCCTACAGAGAGAGTAAAAGTTTTAAGTACTATCTCTTTCCTTAGAGGAGAACCCAGGACCTGGGCAGACAATTTGTGTGAGAATGACGATAACCTGCTAGGATCTCTGGAGGATTTCTTTGCCTCATTGGATGAACTATATCAAGATTCTGATGTTCAGATTACAGCAGAAGCTGCTATGAGAAGTCTGAAACAAGGAAAGATGCCTGTCGAAGACTATATCACCGAGTTCAAAATGTACGCCGCTGACTCCCAATGGAATCAGGTCTCTCTGAGGAATCAGTTCCGCCTGGGACTAGCAGACAACATTAAAGATGATTTGCATAAATAAAAAGAGAGAAGCGCTCAACCTGGAAACGAACAATAGCATAATAGCTTGTCCTATGGCTAGTTACCACCCAAGAAGCAGCCTCTTTTTGCTCAACATGTGCCTTTCACAGAGAAAAACTTTCCTGAAGCATATCAGTCTGATCCTGACTTCACAGTACAGTCCAGCCCCGAAATACCAGGCAATCCTTCTCTGAACGAGAGAAACAACAAAACCCCAGACGTACGTTTCGGCCTATTGTGGGCCTTGTCAGTGAGGTGCAGCCATATCCCTCTAGGCACACTGAGCAACGGGTCCACGTCTGGATTACCGCATCACACTTAGGGAGACTTCCCAAAATGTCATAATTTGCATAAATAAAAAGAGAGAAGCGCTCAACCTGGAAACGAACAATAGCATAATAGCTTGTCCTATGGCTAGTTACCACCCAAGAAGCAGCCTCTTTTTGCTCAACATGTGCCTTTCACAGAGAAAAACTTTCCTGAAGCATATCAGTCTGATCCTGACTTCACAGTACAGTCCAGCCCCGAAATACCAGGCAATCCTTCTCTGAACGAGAGAAACAACAAAACCCCAGACGTACGTTTCGGCCTATTGTGGGCCTCGTCAGTGAGGTGCAGCCATATCCCTCTAGGCACACTGAGCAACGGGTCCACGTCTGGATTACCGCATC
Organism: Bombina bombina; assembly: GCF_027579735.1. Classification (NCBI taxonomy): domain Eukaryota; kingdom Metazoa; phylum Chordata; class Amphibia; order Anura; family Bombinatoridae; genus Bombina; species Bombina bombina. The sequence goes on from NC_069506.1 coordinate 130,152,931, forward strand.
ACACTTAGGGAGACTTCCCAAAATGTCATAATTTGCATAAATAAAAAGAGAGAAGCGCTCAACCTGGAAACGAACAATAGCATAATAGCTTGTCCTATGGCTAGTTACCACCCAAGAAGCAGCCTCTTTTTGCTCAACATGTGCCTTTCACAGAGAAAAACCTTCCTGAAGCATATCAGTCTGATCCTGACTTCACAATACAGTCCAGCCCCGAAATACCAGGCAATCCTTCTCTGAACGAGAGAAACAACAAAACCCCAGACGTATGTTTCGGCCTATTGTGGGCCTCGTCAGTGAGGTGCAGCCATATCCCTCTAGGCACACTGAGCAACGGGTCCACGTCTGGATTACCGCATCACACTTAGGGAGACTTCCCAAAATGTCATAATTTGCATAAATAAAAAGAGAGAAGCGCTCAACCTGGAAACGAACAATAGCATAATAGCTTGTCCTATGGCTAGTTACCACCCAAGAAGCAGCCTCTTTTTGCTCAACATGTGCCTTTCACAGAGAAAAACTTTCCTGAAGCATATCAGTCTGATCCTGACTTCACAGTACAGTCCAGCCCCGAAATACCAGGCAATCCTTCTCTGAACGAGAGAAACAACAAAACCCCAGACATACGTTTCGGCCTATTGTGGGCCTCGTCAGTGAGGTGCAGCCATATCCCTCTAGGCACACTGAGCAACGGGTCCACGTCTGGATTACCGCATCACACTTAGGGAGACTTCCCAAAATGTCATAATTTGCATAAATAAAAAGAGAGAAGCGCTCAACCTGGAAACGAACAATAGCATAATAGCTTGTCCTATGGCTAGTTACCACCCAAGAAGCAGCCTCTTTTTGCTCAACATGTGCCTTTCACAGAGAAAAACTTTCCTGCAGCATATCAGTCTGATCCTGACTTCACAGTACAGTCCAGCCCCGAAATACCAGGCAATCCTTCTCTGAACGAGAGAAACAACAAAACCCCAGACGTACGTTTCGGCCTATTGTGGGCCTCGTCAGTGAGGTGCAGCCATATCGTGGAGCCGTTGCTCAGTGTGCCTAGAGGCATATGGCTGCACCTCACTGACGAGGCCCACAATAGGCCGAAACGTACGTCTGGGGTTTTGCTGTTTCTCTCGTTCAGAGAGGGATTGCCTGGTATTTCGGGGCTGGACTGTACTGTGAAGTCAGGATCAGACTGATATGCTTCAGGAAAGTTCTTCTCTGTGAAAGGCACATTTTGAGCAAAAAGAGGCTGCTTCTTGGGTGGTAACTAGCCATAGAGCAAGCTATTATGCTATTGTTCGTTCCCAGGTTGAGCGCTTCTCTCTTTTTATTTATGCAAATTATGACATTTTGGGAAGTCTCCCTAAGTGTGATGCGGGAATCCAGACGTGGACCCGTTGCTCAGTGTGCCTAGAGGGATATGGCTGCACCTCACTGACGAGGCCCACAATAGGCCGAAACGTACGTCTGGGGTTTTGCTGTTTCTCTCGTTCAGAGAGGGATTGCCTGGTATTTCGGGGCTGGACTGTACTGTGAAGTCAGGATCAGACTGATATGCTTCAGGAAAGTTCTTCTCTGTGAAAGGCACATTTTGAGCAAAAAGAGGCTGCTTCTTGGGTGGTAACTAGCCATAGAGCAAGCTATTATGCTATTGTTCGTTCCCAGGTTGAGCGCTTCTCTCTTTTTATTTATGCAAATTATGACATTTTGGGAAGTCTCCCTAAGTGTGATGCGGGAATCCAGACGTGGACCCGTTGCTCAGTGTGCCTAGAGGGATATGGCTGCACCTCACTGACGAGGCCCACAATAGGCCGAAACGTACGTCTGGGGTTTTGCTGTTTCTCTCGTTCAGAGAGGGATTGCCTGGTATTTCGGGGCTGGACTGTACTGTGAAGTGAGGATCAGACTGATATGCTTCAGGAAAGTTCTTCTCTGTGAAAGGCACATTTTGAGCAAAAAGAGGCTGCTTCTTGGGTGGTAACTAGCCATAGAGCAAGCTATTATGCTATTGTTCGTTCCCAGGTTGAGCGCTTCTCTCTTTTTATTTATGCAAATTATGACATTTTGGGAAGTCTCCCTAAGTGTGATGCGGGAATCCAGACGTGGACCCGTTGCTCAGTGTGCCTAGAGGGATATGGCTGCACCTCACTGACGAGGCCCACAATAGGCCGAAACGTACGTCTGGGGTTTTGCTGTTTCTCTCGTTCAGAGAGGGATTGCCTGGTATTTCGGGGCTGGACTGTACTGTGAAGTCAGGATCAGACTGATATGCTTCAGGAAAGTTCTTCTCTGTGAAAGGCACATTTTGAGCAAAAAGAGGCTGCTTCTTGGGTGGTAACTAGCCATAGAGCAAGCTATTATGCTATTGTTCGTTCCCAGGTTGAGCGCTTCTCTCTTTTTATTTATGCAAATTATGACATTTTGGGAAGTCTCCCTAAGTGTGATGCGGGAATCCAGACGTGGACCCGTTGCTCAGTGTGCCTAGAGGGATATGGCTGCACCTCACTGACGAGGCCCACAATAGGCCGAAACGTACGTCTGGGGTTTTGCTGTTTCTCTCGTTCAGAGAGGGATTGCCTGGTATTTCGGGGCTGGACTGTACTGTGAAGTCAGGATCAGACTGATATGCTTCAGGAAAGTTCTTCTCTGTGAAAGGCACATTTTGAGCAAAAAGAGGCTGCTTCTTGGGTGGTAACTAGCCATAGAGCAAGCTATTATGCTATTGTTCGTTCCCAGGTTGAGCGCTTCTCTCTTTTTATTTATGCAAATTATGACATTTTGGGAAGTCTCCCTAAGTGTGATGCGGGAATCCAGACGTGGACCCGTTGCTCAGTGTGCCTAGAGGGATATGGCTGCACCTCACTAACGAGGCCCACAATAGGCCGAAACGTACGTCTGGGGTTTTGCTGTTTCTCTCGTTCAGAGAGGGATTGCCTGGTATTTCGGGGCTGGACTGTACTGTGAAGTCAGGATCAGACTGATATGCTTCAGGAAAGTTCTTCTCTGTGAAAGGCACATTTTGAGCAAAAAGAGGCTGCTTCTTGGGTTTTAACTAGCCATAGACCAAGCTATTATGCTATTGTTCGTTCCCAGGTTGAGCGCTTCTCTCTTTTTATTTATGCAAATTATGACATTTTGGGAAGTCTTCCTAAGTGTGATGCGGGAATCCAGACGTGGACCCGTTGCTCAGTGTGCCTAGAGGGATATGGCTGCACCTCACTGACGAGGCCCACAATAGGCCGAAACGTACGTCTGGGGTTTTGCTGTTTCTCTCGTTCAGAGAGGGATTGCCTGGTATTTCGGGGCTGGACTGTACTGTGAAGTCAGGATCAGACTGATATGCTTCAGGAAAGTTCTTCTCTGTGAAAGGCACATTTTGAGCAAAAAGAGGCTGCTTCTTGGGTGGTAACTAGCCATAGAGCAAGCTATTATGCTATTGTTCGTTCCCAGGTTGAGCGCTTCTCTCTTTTTATTTATGCAAATTATGACATTTTGGGAAGTCTCCCTAAGTGTGATGCGGGAATCCAGACGTGGACCCGTTGCTCAGTGTGCCTAGAGGGATATGGCTGCACCTCACTGACGAGGCCCACAATAGGCCGAAACGTACGTCTGGGGTTTTGCTGTTTCTCTCGTTCAGAGAGGGATTGCCTGGTATTTCGGGGCTGGACTGTACTGTGAAGTGAGGATCAGACTGATATGCTTCAGGAAAGTTCTTCTCTGTGAAAGGCACATTTTGAGCAAAAAGAGGCTGCTTCTTGGGTGGTAACTAGCCATAGAGCAAGCTATTATGCTATTGTTCGTTCCCAGGTTGAGCGCTTCTCTCTTTTTATTTATGCAAATTATGACATTTTGGGAAGTCTCCCTAAGTGTGATGCGGGAATCCAGACGTGGACCCGTTGCTCAGTGTGCCTAGAGGGATATGGCTGCACCTCACTGACGAGGCCCACAATAGGCCGAAACGTACGTCTGGGGTTTTGCTGTTTCTCTCGTTCAGAGAGGGATTGCCTGGTATTTCGGGGCTGGACTGTACTGTGAAGTCAGGATCAGACTGATATGCTTCAGGAAAGTTCTTCTCTGTGAAAGGCACATTTTGAGCAAAAAGAGGCTGCTTCTTGGGTGGTAACTAGCCATAGAGCAAGCTATTATGCTATTGTTCGTTCCCAGGTTGAGCGCTTCTCTCTTTTTATTTATGCAAATTATGACATTTTGGGAAGTCTCCCTAAGTGTGATGCGGGAATCCAGACGTGGACCCGTTGCTCAGTGTGCCTAGAGGGATATGGCTGCACCTCACTGACGAGGCCCACAATAGGCCGAAACGTACGTCTGGGGTTTTGCTGTTTCTCTCGTTCAGAGAGGGATTGCCTGGTATTTCGGGGCTGGACTGTACTGTGAAGTGAGGATCAGACTGATATGCTTCAGGAAAGTTCTTCTCTGTGAAAGGCACATTTTGAGCAAAAAGAGGCTGCTTCTTGGGTGGTAACTAGCCATAGAGCAAGCTATTATGCTATTGTTCGTTCCCAGGTTGAGCGCTTCTCTCTTTTTATTTATGCAAATTATGACATTTTGGGAAGTCTCCCTAAGTGTGATGCGGGAATCCAGACGTGGACCCGTTGCTCAGTGTGCCTAGAGGGATATGGCTGCACCTCACTGACGAGGCCCACAATAGGCCGAAACGTACGTCTGGGGTTTTGCTGTTTCTCTCGTTCAGAGAGGGATTGCCTGGTATTTCGGGGCTGGACTGTACTGTGAAGTCAGGATCAGACTGATATGCTTCAGGAAAGTTCTTCTCTGTGAAAGGCACATTTTGAGCAAAAAGAGGCTGCTTCTTGGGTGGTAACTAGCCATAGAGCAAGCTATTATGCTATTGTTCGTTCCCAGGTTGAGCGCTTCTCTCTTTTTATTTATGCAAATTATGACATTTTGGGAAGTCTCCCTAAGTGTGATGCGGGAATCCAGACGTGGACCCGTTGCTCAGTGTGCCTAGAGGGATATGGCTGCACCTCACTGACGAGGCCCACAATAGGCCGAAACGTACGTCTGGGGTTTTGCTGTTTCTCTCGTTCAGAGAGGGATTGCCTGGTATTTCGGGGCTGGACTGTACTGTGAAGTCAGGATCAGACTGATATGCTTCAGGAAAGTTCTTCTCTGTGAAAGGCACATTTTGAGCAAAAAGAGGCTGCTTCTTGGGTGGTAACTAGCCATAGAGCAAGCTATTATGCTATTGTTCGTTCCCAGGTTGAGCGCTTCTCTCTTTTTATTTATGCAAATTATGACATTTTGGGAAGTCTCCCTAAGTGTGATGCGGGAATCCAGACGTGGACCCGTTGCTCAGTGTGCCTAGAGGGATATGGCTGCACCTCACTGACGAGGCCCACAATAGGCCGAAACGTACGTCTGGGGTTTTGCTGTTTCTCTCGTTCAGAGAGGGATTGCCTGGTATTTCGGGGCTGGACTGTACTGTGAAGTGAGGATCAGACTGATATGCTTCAGGAAAGTTCTTCTCTGTGAAAGGCACATTTTGAGCAAAAAGAGGCTGCTTCTTGGGTGGTAACTAGCCATAGAGCAAGCTATTATGCTATTGTTCGTTCCCAGGTTGAGCGCTTCTCTCTTTTTATTTATGCAAATTATGACATTTTGGGAAGTCTCCCTAAGTGTGATGCGGGAATCCAGACGTGGACCCGTTGCTCAGTGTGCCTAGAGGGATATGGCTGCACCTCACTGACGAGGCCCACAATAGGCCGAAACGTACGTCTGGGGTTTTGCTGTTTCTCTCGTTCAGAGAGGGATTGCCTGGTATTTCGGGGCTGGACTGTACTGGGAAGTCAGGATCAGACTAATATGCTTCAGGAAAGTTCTTCTCTGTGAAAGGCACATTTTGAGCAAAAAGAGGCTGCTTCTTGGGTGGTAACTAGCCATAGAGCAAGCTATTATGCTATTGTTCGTTCCCAGGTTGAGCGCTTCTCTCTTTTTATTTATGCAAATTATGACATTTTGGGAAGTCTCCCTAAGTGTGATGCGGGAATCCAGACGTGGACCCGTTGCTCAGTGTGCCTAGAGGGATATGGCTGCACCTCACTGACGAGGCCCACAATAGGCCGAAACGTACGTCTGGGGTTTTGCTGTTTCTCTCGTTCAGAGAGGGATTGCCTGGTATTTCGGGGCTGGACTGTACTGTGAAGTCAGGATCAGACTGATATGCTTCAGGAAATTTCTTCTCTGTGAAAGGCACATTTTGAGCAAAAAGAGGCTGCTTCTTGGGTGGTAACTAGCCATAGAGCAAGCTATTATGCTATTGTTCGTTCCCAGGTTGAGCGCTTCTCTCTTTTTATTTATGCAAATTATGACATTTTGGGAAGTCTCCCTAAGTGTGATGCGGGAATCCAGACGTGGACCCGTTGCTCAGTGTGCCTAGAGGGATATGGCTGCACCTCACTGACGAGGCCCACAATAGGCCGAAACGTACGTCTGGGGTTTTGCTGTTTCTCTCGTTCAGAGAAGGATTGCCTGGTATTTCGGGGCTGGACTGTACTGTGAAGTCAGGATCAGACAGATATGCTTCAGGAAAGTTCTTCTCTGTGAAAGGCACATTTTGAGCAAAAAGAGGCTGCTTCTTGGGTGGTAACTAGCCATAGAGCAAGCTATTATGCTATTGTTCGTTCCCAGGTTGAGCGCTTCTCTCTTTTTATTTATGCAAATTATGACATTTTGGGAAGTCTCCCTAAGTGTGATGCGGGAATCCAGACGTGGACCCGTTGCTCAGTGTGCCTAGAGGGATATGGCTGCACCTCACTAACGAGGCCCACAATAGGCCGAAACGTACGTCTGGGGTTTTGCTGTTTCTCTCGTTCAGAGAGGGATTGCCTGGTATTTCGGGGCTGGACTGTACTGTGAAGTCAGGATCAGACTGATATGCTTCAGGAAAGTTCTTCTCTGTGAAAGGCACATTTTGAGCAAAAAGAGGCTGCTTCTTGGGTTGTAACTAGCCATAGAGCAAGCTATTATGCTATTGTTCGTTCCCAGGTTGAGCGCTTCTCTCTTTTTATTTATGCAAATTATGACATTTTGGGAAGTCTTCCTAAGTGTGATGCGGGAATCCAGACGTGGACCCGTTGCTCAGTGTGCCTAGAGGGATATGGCTGCACCTCACTGACGAGGCCCACAATAGGCCGAAACGTACGTCTGGGGTTTTGCTGTTTCTCTCGTTCAGAGAGGGATTGCCTGGTATTTCGGGGCTGGACTGTACTGTGAAGTCAGGATCAGACTGATATGCTTCAGGAAAGTTCTTCTCTGTGAAAGGCACATTTTGAGCAAAAAGAGGCTGCTTCTTGGGTGGTAACTAGCCATAGAGCAAGCTATTATGCTATTGTTCGTTCCCAGGTTGAGCGCTTCTCTCTTTTTATTTATGCAAATTATGACATTTTGGGAAGTCTCCCTAAGTGTGATGCGGGAATCCAGACGTGGACCCGTTGCTCAGTGTGCCTAGAGGGATATGGCTGCACCTCACTGACGAGGCCCACAATAGGCCGAAACGTACGTCTGGGGTTTTGCTGTTTCTCTCGTTCAGAGAGGGATTGCCTGGTATTTCGGGGCTGGACTGTACTGTGAAGTGAGGATCAGACTGATATGCTTCAGGAAAGTTCTTCTCTGTGAAAGGCACATTTTGAGCAAAAAGAGGCTGCTTCTTGGGTGGTAACTAGCCATAGAGCAAGCTATTATGCTATTGTTCGTTCCCAGGTTGAGCGCTTCTCTCTTTTTATTTATGCAAATTATGACATTTTGGGAAGTCTCCCTAAGTGTGATGCGGGAATCCAGACGTGGACCCGTTGCTCAGTGTGCCTAGAGGGATATGGCTGCACCTCACTGACAAGGCCCACAATAGGCCGAAACGTACGTCTGGGGTTTTGCTGTTTCTCTCGTTCAGAGAGGGATTGCCTGGTATTTCGGGGCTGGACTGTACTGTGAAGTCAGGATCAGACTGATATGCTTCAGGAAAGTTCTTCTCTGTGAAAGGCACATTTTGAGCAAAAAGAGGCTGCTTCTTGGGTGGTAACTAGCCATAGAGCAAGCTATTATGCTATTGTTCGTTCCCAGGTTGAGCGCTTCTCTCTTTTTATTTATGCAAATTATGACATTTTGGGAAGTCTCCCTAAGTGTGATGCGGGAATCCAGACGTGGACCCGTTGCTCAGTGTGCCTAGAGGGATATGGCTGCACCTCACTGACGAGGCCCACAATAGGCCGAAACGTACGTCTGGGGTTTTGCTGTTTCTCTCGTTCAGAGAGGGATTGCCTGGTATTTCGGGGCTGGACTGTACTGTGAAGTCAGGATCAGACTGATATGCTTCAGGAAAGTTCTTCTCTGTGAAAGGCACATTTTGAGCAAAAAGAGGCTGCTTCTTGGGTGGTAACTAGCCATAGAGCAAGCTATTATGCTATTGTTCGTTCCCAGGTTGAGCGCTTCTCTCTTTTTATTTATGCAAATTATGACATTTTGGGAAGTCTCCCTAAGTGTGATGCGGGAATCCAGACGTGGACCCGTTGCTCAGTGTGCCTAGAGGGATATGGCTGCACCTCACTGACGAGGCCCACAATAGGCCGAAACGTACGTCTGGGGTTTTGCTGTTTCTCTCGTTCAGAGAGGGATTGCCTGGTATTTCGGGGCTGGACTGTACTGTGAAGTCAGGATCAGACTGATATGCTTCAGGAAAGTTCTTCTCTGTGAAAGGCACATTTTGAGCAAAAAGAGGCTGCTTCTTGGGTGGTAACTAGCCATAGAGCAAGCTATTATGCTATTGTTCGTTCCCAGGTTGAGCGCTTCTCTCTTTTTATTTAAACATTAAAGATGAATTGGCACGTTTTGAGTTACCCAAAACGTTGGATGCCCTGATGAAATCTTCAGTACAATTAGATCGTAGACTTCGTGAACGCAGAGCTGAACGCTATTCATCTGATTTCCGTCCTAAAACCTCAAGTCCCTTTCTCACCCCTCACACCTCAAACACCACTAAAACAACTACAGAACCTATGGAGATTGGTGTACTTCGTGGACCACTAACACCAGAAGAGAGACTGCACCGGAGAGTGAAAGGTTTATGCATGTTCTGTGCTAACCCACAGCATACTGTCCAGGATTGTCCATTACTTCAAAAATCAAAAAGAAGTAAGTCTACTCACCTTAATACATCTATCCATAATACCAACCAATCCTCATTTAACATGTTATCTATCTCTCTACAGTGGCTCCAAAACCATCTGACGGTTGAAGACATCATAGATTCTGGCGCCTATGGAAACTTCATTGACCATACTGTAGCTGTAGCCAATAAAATACCATTAATATGCAAAAAGATTCCAGTCTCTGTGCATGTTATTGATGGGTCGTCAGTACCCAGTGGTCCTATCACACACCATACTGAACCAATTCTTGTCTCTTTTCCAGGTCACACAGAATTGTTATCATTTGATGTGATACCATCACCCCATTTCCCTGTTATACTTGGTATTACCTGGCTAAAATTACACAACCCACTCATTAACTGGTCTCCTTCTAAACTAACCTTCCCCTCTCCATACTGCAGGTCACATTGTAAATCCAATACTACAATTCTTCAAACAGAATCCCAGGAAGTGATCCTGCCTAAGGAATACAGTGACTTTAAGGATGTGTTTAGCAAAATTGAGGCAGAAAATCTTCCCCCCAGATGACCATATGATTGTCCCATAGAGCTACAACCTGGAGCCAGCATTCCTTACGGACATCTTTATCCCATGAGCCAACCTGAGTTGGATTATTTGAAGGAATATCTCGATGAAAATTTAAGGAAGGGGTTTATAAGACATTCTACCTCCCCTGCTGGTGCAGGCATGTTTTTCATCCGAAACAAAGATTCAACAATCAGACCAATTATTGATTACCGGGAACTCAACAAAAGAACTATTAAAAATAGATATCCACTCCCGTTGATACCGGAATTAATCGAACGTCTCTCTCAAGCCACCATCTACTCCAAGCTCGATTTAAGGGGAGCATACAATCTTGTGCGTATAAAAGAGGGACACGAATGGCTAACCGCATTCAGAACCAGATATGGACTCTATGAATATTTGGTTATGCCATTTGGATTGTGCAACGCACCCGCTACCTTCCAACAATTTATCAATGATGTGTTTCATGATCTACTGGACGTGTGTCTTGTAGTTTACCTAGATGACATACTCATATACTCTAAGACCATGGCAGAACACATTGAACATGTTAAACTGATTCTTCAAAGGTTAAGAGACAACAAATTATATGCAAAATTGGAGAAATGCCTATTCCATAGCACAAAGGTTTCATTCTTGGGTAATAGTATATCACCCCATGGAATAGAGATGCAGAGAGAGAAAGTGGAAGCTGTAGAAGACTGGCCTATACCCAAAAATAAAAAAGATTTACAAAAGTTCCTAGGATTCTCCAACTACTATAGAAAGTTTATAAAAGATTATTCCAAGATTGCAAGGCCTCTTACACGCTTAACCAGTTCTTCCATTCCTTTCCACTGGGATAACGACGCTACAACAGCTTTTGTATTATTAAAGACCAGATTCACTTCTGCTCCCATATTGAAATATCCAGATCCAAATCTACCTTACATCTTAGAAGTGGATTCTTCGGATTTCGCTTTGGGAGCCGTCCTCTCCCAACAAAAATCTCTAAACAGCCCTCTCCATCCTATCTCCTTCCTCTCAAAGATGTTGACACCAGCAGAAAGAAATTACCCCATAGGTGAAAAAGAACTCTTAGCCATAAAACATTCTTTCGAACATTGGAGACATCACCTAGAAGGCACCAAATATCCTATCACAGTCTACACAGACCATAAAAATCTCCAATACTTACAGTGTAATAAGACTCTTTCCTCAAGACAAGTCCGTTGGAAGAATTATTCCCCTGAGGATGATACCTGGGAACCTGTCTCCAACCTGCATGCACCAAGATTGCTTTCCTCATTCCATCGCAGATATCCTGATCGACCTAGACCCAGAGCTGTGGGACAGCTCCATTGAGGTGGGGGTCATGTCAGGAGATTCACGCTGTTGCTTTAACTTAAGAGATTCACTCTGTTGCTTTGATTCTATCTACAATCTGATTGGTGCCTCTGCCTTTAAAGATCCACCTCCTACTTCAACCATTGCTTTGTAATTGTGTTCATTAAACACTATTGCCTGTGGTGTAAAGATCATAAAGTAATTCTAAATCCTCTAGACGTTTTGTTCTAAAACCAAGACAAGTTTCCTCAAGTTTCTCCTGTTACCTCTTCACAGGAATCTGTGTGAAAACACTTCCGCAGCTTTACTGAGGTCTCTACGAAAATAACTCTCCTTAAATCAAAGTGTCACTTTTTCTACTTTCAGTTTCCAGTTGCAAGACCTTTGCAATTCATCTCTCTAAGCTCTTACCTTCAAAGGAACTCCGTATCAATAACATCCCAGGACCGGAGTACAGATTAACGGTTACTTCTTCCTCCACCCATCTGTGACGTCACACGCCATCAGACCGCGGTAAGGAAATCTCTCTGTCTTCTCTCTCCTGCAGAACCGCATCTCTCTCTCAGAGTGATTTGGAAGGAAACCGTGCTGCATACTTCTCAGACGTAACTCTGTTGCTTGTTTGTTTACATCATCTGAAACTGTATTCTGCTACATTCAAGGTAACGAGTTACTTTGTTGCATTGAACTGTCACACGCTTTACAAATAACGGTTACTCACTTAACTCTGATTTAAAAGGGCTTAAGACTTACTAATTATTTCAAACTGAATATAAGAGGATTCTGGAAAATATCTGATTATCTAACTAAATACTCAATTTCTCAAACTTATAATAATCCTATTGTGAATTGGATGATTTTTAGAAATTATCTCTGAAATAAGAGAGTAAATTTCTCTACTGTATATGAAAATAATATACAGAGAACTCACGACTAACTCACTTTATAAGTATTGGACCCTTTTTTCCAATAAAAGGGTTTTCACATTTATTCAGTGGTACAAACTTTATTAAAGGTACAGCAGTTGCGTTCCTTAACAGGAGTCCTTCCTTATAGTAACAGACAAAACACCGCCTTCACGTCAACTTTTGCCATCAAGGCACCCACCCCAGCTACCCAAACCAACTCAACCACTTTATCAAAGGATGCATAACGTACCGCCGCTAACTCAGGATTAATCCCATTATTGACTGAAGCCCCTTTTGGATAAGAGACATGATGAATCATTCTATATTGGCCCAAAGGATAGACTCTCAGATTAGCCAACGGGAGGTCCTGGAATGGACCCGTCATCCTACTAAGGAAAACTTCTTTCCACAACTTACTCCTAACAATCTCCGGGAACTCCCTTGCTGATTGTAAATTCCCATGTGCCCTTCCCCTTCCTCAAACGGACTCCAAAACCCTAAACTAAAACCCGTCAGCAGTAGCTCCACATCAAACCTACTCGACCTACCCCTAGCCTACCATTCTAACCACGGCACCATCCTTACGACCCTCACCGGCATCTGCGCCCTGTACACCCACATCCCCTGCTTTAACCAGCAGCCACCCACGCTTGAAGCACTTGGAGAATGCATGTGATCCCCCACAACCCGAGAATTCATGTTTGTACTTACAGTATCCTCCAAATCGACATTGTCCATCATTAAATTGGAAACATAGTTCTTTCCTGATTGCCACTGCTGCATTCGTCCCAGCCCCACCAATACCTGATCCAACCTGTCCCTCGAAAGGACTGCCCACCACGAAGTGGCGTCATCATCTCCAGCCATATTCCCATATCGGGGTCATCCCACCTCATGTCCGGGGTCACTGCTATTCGTTGGCGGAACTGTTCCTCATACTGCCACCATGCCATGCCTCCATAATTGCGGTATGCAGCCGAAATCTCATCAAAATAACAAAACAATGCTGATCACTGCTCCGGGAACTTCTCTGCGATCACACTAGCCAGGATACAAAACGCCCAGGACCAATTGCCAAAGGTCTGTGGCTGATTTCTGTATGTCTTTTTGCGTTCCTCTTCTTCCTTTTTGCCCTGCTCCCCTTTTGGATCCTCCTTAATCTTCACAAACTGTTCCAAGGGGAGTAACAAGAAAATCTCCAAGAACTCCTGCTTCCAAATCTTTTCTTTAATCTCCTGAGTTAAATAAATGCCCAAAGGCCCAGTTGTGCACAGGCACAGCCTACTCAAGGCCACCACTGCCTTGGTTCCTGCCCCAGCTCCACCCACCAGAGGGGCTGCCACCCCACCCCCGCCCCTTGGGTGACTACTTGCTGCCCCCACACACTAGCCACTCCTTCTCCCCTGTACCAAATTAGCCCCTCTACTACACTGCTTCCCTACCTGAGCCACCAGATCCTTTAAACCCTTTAATAGCACTAAATTCAAACCCCCACTTGTACTCCCAGTGTTGCTAGATAAAGATGTATTCACCACACTCCCAGACATCACACCTGCATTGTTCGGTGCCGTAGCAGGTCCTGCACTGCTGCCGATTCTGCTCTTGGGCTCCCTTGCCTCTGTTCTCATAGCCCTCTCTTCCAACTGTCTCTCTGATCTCCTACTGTCCTCCATTCATCGCCCTGGCGACAGTGCCCTGGTCTGGGCCCGTATCCTCTCTGGATTACTCCTCCCCCTTAGTGATCTGTCCAATCCTCCCCCAGGTCGGCGATGTATGGGCAGTCCTCCCCCTCCAGACATATATACAGTATATATATATATATATATATATATATTTATATATATATATATATATATATATATATATATATATATATATATATATATACAAGCAGAAAAACAGAACAGCCACCTGGGTGCAAATAAGCAAATAATAGTTCCAGTAAAAAAAAAAGTGTCACTTTTTGATCTGATGATAGGGATATCATATTCCTTAAACGTCATTCAATAAAGCTGACTTTGTGTTTGGAAAATCCTGAGAGTGCATTTTTTAACTGGAACTATATATATATATGCTGTCTAGCTATAAGGGGAGAAAAATAGTGCTACTCTGTTAATAATATCAGTAGTCTAACAAATACAATACAGAAAAGTATCCATTGTAAGATTAGCAGAGAGTAGCTTATTCTGCATCATGATTTACACAATGAAATATAGAACAGACATTTCTAACCATTTTTAAAAATGCATTTCTTGTCTCCATTACATTTTAGCCTAAGAAGTGTAAAAACCACATTGTATAAGAGTCACTGGTGCATCATAACCATTTTGCCCCAATCTGTTGCTAAGTGTCCTGCATGCTCAGCTATTCTTTAGGGGAATATCAGTATGAACACCATTTATACTTATTCCACCAGTTTATAAAACAACCAAGAACATAAAACAATTACATATTATAGAATACTTTACATGTGGAAGCAATCTAAGAATCAGCTTGACCTTGACTATCATTCACTATAAATTTATTTTACACACTACCCTAAACATTTATATTTCATCCCACATTTCAGTCTACACTACTCTTTCCCACCATAGCTTTTCTATTGTGGGCTGCAATAAAGTAACATCATTCATCTGCTCATTGCCTGTTTTATTAGTTCTACATCAATTCCTTTATTTAATAAAGGATTAGTAATAATTGCCATTCAGTATAAAATAGCATGTTTTTACAGGAGCATTAGGGAAATAAAAGTGACAATGCAAACTATTATAAATAAATATATTGCATTTAAATATGAAAATCCAGTATAATCACTATAACATTTTTCCAGCAGAACTTCAGAGCCCCTTTTAAAAGAAAGGAATAATTGTAGCATATTGAAGTGAGTGCCCCTGTGTCTTTACCACTTACCACACATACTGTATGTAAAGTCAGTTCTTCATCGGGGTGGCAGTTTTGGAAAGGTCATCACCAAAGCTATAAAAAAAATTATAAATAAAAAAGCATCTTGGGTAGTAGATACATAAGCAAGAAGAATAGGTAAGTACCAATAGCTTCACAAAAGGGTTAAAATAAACCTCTATGTGCTACTTGTATAAACTATTAAACTCGTCCTTGCACAAATGGCTTTAACATATGGGGGCCGATTTACTAAATATCGCTGTATCGGATCATGTCTGCCTGACATCGCTAAATGTCGATAGCATACGCTGTCAGCATTTAACATTGCACAAGCATTTCTAGTGAAATAAATGTACAATGCCGCCCCCTGCAGATTTGCAGCCAATCTGCCGCTAGCAGGGGGTGTCAATCATCCCGATCGTATGTGATTCAAATGATTGCTATCCGCAGCCTTAAGAGGTGGCAGATGTGTTAAATAGCAGCAGTCTTACTACCGCTGCCTCTGAACTCTTGTTTCAAGCGATCTGGAAACTACCGTTCAATATACAACTTAAACTCTTTTTTTAAGGTGTGCTTAACCAAACTTTGTATTTAAAATAGGGAGACTGGCCATCTCTTATTGTTTAAAGCCCCCCACCCAAACTCAGGTGTACTCATGAAAGTGTACTGGACTGGAGTTGTATATAAAGCCAAGGAGTCTCATTCTATTATAAAGAGAAAAAGCTGGAAGGTTTCATCCTATAAAGTAAAAGTATTGTAGTATTAGGACCAGTCGACATTGGGACATCTTGTAAGTTGGTGACTGCCTAAGAAGAATATGGCCATATTGTGTAACTATAATCCCAATTTTAATATAAAAGCATAGATGATATTTGCATGCAATTTTTGTAGCATTTAAAATGTGGATACGCGCCAATACCGCCTGTTTAGCTTTGAAGGGCCATGATACCCAAATGTTGAAACACTTGAAAGTGATGCAGCATTAGCTGTAAAAAGCTAACCTGAACATCTCTATGTAAAAAAGAAAGATATTTTACCTCAAAAGTTCCTCAGTAGCCACATCCCATTGTAAGGACTTCTAAGCAGCAAATAAGTATGTCTGTCCCGGGACACCCGAAGGATTGAGCCTTGTGCACTCTCATGTTATTTTCCTATTCAGTTTAAAGAAAGTTTACTATGAAATCTCATGAGAGTTAAGTCAAATCTCATGAGATCACAGTAAAAGAGTTCATGACCTCAGCACTGTTGATGCTGATTGGCTTCTTTTCATTTCTTCTTATTTATTTATTTTTTTACCTGCAGCTGGGCAGCAGCTGAGTATACATTTTTGCACAGAACTTACTCTGGTGAACTGAGGAAATTGTGAGGTAAAATATCTTCCTTTTTTACATAGAGATGATTAGGTGATCTATTCCTGTCAGCTTTTTATAGTTATACTGCAATCACTTTCAAGTGATTTAGCATATGAGTATTATGTCCCTTTAACATATATGCTCCATTAAAACAAAGAGCAGTTGTTTACCCCCCCCCTATTGAGGAAGGAACTCACAGAATGGTGGGCTAACTTCTTTCTGTAAGTAACATACAGTTCAGTTTTTAACCTGCATTGTTCAACTAACACCTATAATGGTAGTTTAACTCATTTATGCTAGTAACACACACATCAGCTGTTTAACCCATTTGTCCCTGTAATTGACAGAGCAGCAATTTAATAACTGTTGTATTACTAGCATAAATGTGATAATCCCCTTCCATCTGTGTTAATGGCACTGTAAAAGATAAACCACTGCTCTGTGTGCGACTGACACAGTAAAAGGTAAACCATTGCTTTGTGTATTACTAGGTTTGCCACATTTTGTGGAAAAAATACTGGCTTTGCTCATTAGCATACATTTACATAAATAATTATTCAGCATAACTTAAAATATAATTGTAAATCAATAATTATTAAATATCAGTCTTAGCAGCTTTAGTTCCTTACACACTTAGAAGACGTTTCCCCATGATATCATTTTTATTTCTATATGTATTCTTAAAGGGATATTAAACACTGTGAGATGATAATATAAAATGATAAGTCATATAAATAAATTAAAAAAGTCTGCAATATACTTTCATGACTTATTTTGTCCCCTTTTCCTGTAGTTCCATTCTGAAATTGTGAGCTTTTCAGTTTCTGTTAGAAATGAAAGTGCCGAACACTGTTATATTCCACACAGTCATTGGCTGCACACTCTAGTGACCTATTTATAACCGTCCCTAATTGGCCACAGCAGGGAAGGTAACCTAAGTTACAACATGGCAGCTCCCATTGTTTTATAAACAATAAAACTTTACACTTATTTTGTCAATATTTAAACAGCTAATGAAACTTTAAAATATACATCTACATGTTATTCTCAGACTTATCCTTTCTTTAAATGCCTCATTCTATCTAGCATTTATTTAGGACCAGATTATAAGTGGAGCGTTATTTAACACTCCCACTTAAGTGTTAATTGCCGGACTTAGAATATCACATGCGTATTCACGTGTTCCCGAAAGAAGTCAATGGAGAAAAAACGGGGGAAAAACCTCACAACCCACTCTCGCACAAACCCAATCGCATATTCTCATGTGTGCTAATCTGACATGAAAATATTAATTTATTCATAAATAAATATTTCTACATATTTAGCTTTTACATCTATGCTCCATTAAAACACAGAGCAGTTGTTTAACCCCCCTGATGTTTTTTTGGTACAATATATAGCTATACCTATATCTATACATGATTATATATAGGTATAGCTATATACAGATAAATATATAGCAATATCTATTTAGAAATACTTAGAACATACACTCAATGGGCACTTTATTAGGTACACCTTGCTAGTACTGGGTTGGACCCACTTTTGCCTTCAGAACTGCCTTAATTCTTCGTGGCATAGATTCAACAGTGCTCTATTGGATTGAATTCTGGTGACTGTGGAGGCCATTGGAGTACAGTGAACTCGTCATGTTCAAGAAACCAGATTTAGATGATCTGAGCTTTGTGACATGGTGCATTATCCTGTTGGAAGTAGCTATCAGAAGATGGTTACACTGTAGTCATAAAGGGATGGACATGGTCAGCAACTATACTCAGGTAGGCCGTGGCATTTAAGCAATGCTCAATTGATACTAAGGGGCCCAAAGTGTGCCAAGAAAATATCCCCCACACCATTACACCACCACCACCACCAGCCTGAACCGTTAATACAAGGCAGGATGGATCCATGCTTTTATGTTGTTTACGCCAAATCATGACCCTACTATCGGAATGTCACAGATGAAACCAAGACTCATCAGACCAGGCAACATTTTTCCGATCTTCTATTGTCAAAGTTTGGTCATCCTGTGTGAATTGTAGCCTTAGTTTCCTGTTCTTAGCTGACAGGAGTGGCCCCCGGTGTGGTCTTCTGCTGCTGTAGCCCACCTGCTTCAATGTTTAACGTGTTATGCATTCAGAGATGGTATTCTGCATACCTTGGTTGTAACAAGTGGTTATTTGAGTTACTGTTGCCTTTCTATCATCTCAAACCAGACTGCCCATTCTC
Organism: Bombina bombina; assembly: GCF_027579735.1. Classification (NCBI taxonomy): domain Eukaryota; kingdom Metazoa; phylum Chordata; class Amphibia; order Anura; family Bombinatoridae; genus Bombina; species Bombina bombina. The sequence continues at coordinate 130,171,345 of NC_069506.1, forward strand.
CTCTGACCTCTGACATCAATAAGGCATTTTCGTCCACACAACTGCCGCTCACTAGATATTTTCTCTTTTTCGGACCATTCTCTGTAAACCCCAGAGGTGGTTGTGCGTGAAAATCCCAGTAGATCAGCAGTTTTTTAAAAACTCAGACCAGCCCGTCTGACACCAACAACCATGCCACGTTCAAAGTCACTTAAATCCCCTTTCTTCCCCATTCTGATGCTTGGTTTGAACCTCAGCAAGTCATCTTCACCACGTATAGATGTCTAAATGCATTAAGTTGTTGCCATGTGATTGGCTGATTAGAAATTTGTGTTGCCAAGCAATTGAACAGGTGTACCTAATAAAGTTGCCGGTGAGTGTATAGTGCTATGTACAGAATTTTGGAATGTGAAATATTTACAGAAAATACATAGTTTAAACCTTTATTAAATATGAATATTGCATAAATATGCTTTTACATGTTTTCATCTACTTGACTGCAAAGGGCTCCAATTCAGATCTATATATGTGTACATATGTATTTATGTGTTTATATGTGTACTAGTCCTAAAGCCCGTGTACACGGGCCAATTTTTTTAGGTACCGTGGTTCCAACCCTTGCTCCCTCTCTCTCCCCCCCTCTCTTTTGCGCTCTCTCTCCCCCTCTCTTTTGAGTTCTCTCGCTCCCCCTTATTTTGCGCTCTCTCTCCCCCCTTTTTTGCTCTCTCTCTCCCCTCTTGTGCTTTCTCTCCCCCCTCTTTGCTCTCTCCCCCCCTCTTCTGTTCTCTCTCCCCTCTTTTGCTTGCTCTCTCTCTCTCTTCCCCCCTCATCTGCTCTCTCCCCACTCTTTTGCTCTCTCTCGCCCTCTTTTGCTCTCTCTCCCCTATTTTGCGCTCTCTCCCCCCTCTTTTGCTCTCTCTCCCCCCCTTTTTTTGCGCTCTCTCTCCCCCCTCTCTTTTGCTCTCTTTCCCCCTCTCTTTTGCACTCTCTCTCCCCTCTTGTGCTCTCTCTCCCCCTCTTTTGCTCTCTCTCCCCCCTCTTTTGCTCTCTCTCTTCCCCCCCTCATCTGCTCTCTCCCCCCTCTTTTGCTCTCTCTCTCTCGCCCTCTTTTGCTCTCTCTCTCTCCCCTATTTTGCGCTCTCTCCCCCCTCTTTTGCTCTCTCTCCCCCCTCTTTTGCGCTCTCTCTCTTTCCCCTCTCTTTTGCTCTCTTTCCCCCTCTCTTTTGCTCTCTCTCCCCCTCTCTTTTGCTCTCTCTCCCCCCTCTCTTTTGCTCTCTCTCCCCCCTCTCTTTTGCTCTCCCCCCCTCTCTTTTGCGCTCTCTCCCCCTCTCTTTTGTGCTCTCTCCCTCTCTCTTTTGCACTCTCTCTCTCCCTCTTTTGAGCTCTCTCTCCCCCTTCTCTTTTGCACTCTCTCTCCACCCTCTTTTGCGCTCTCTCTCTCCCCCCTCTCTTTTGCGCTCTCTCTCTCCCCCCTCTCTTTTAAAATCTCTCTCCCCCCTCTTTTGAGCTCTCTCCCCCCAATCTTTGTGCTCTCTCCCCCTCTCTTTTGCACTCTCTCTCCCCCTCTCTTTTGAGCTCTCTCTCCCCCTCTTTGTGCTCTCTCTGTCCCCCTCTTTTGTGCACTCTCTCTCCCACTCTTTTGCACTCTCTCCCCCCTCTCTTTTGCGCTCTCTCACATTCTCTTTTGTGCTCTCTCCCCCTCTCTTTTGTGCTCTCTCTCCCTCTTTTGAGCTCTCTCTCCCTCTATTGCACTCTCTCTCCTCCTCCTCTTTTGCGCTCTCTCTCCCCCCCATCTCTTTTAAACTTTCTCTCCCCCCTCTCTTTTGAGCTCTCTCTCTCTCCCCCTCTCTTTTGTGCTCTCTCTCCCCCTCTTTTACGCTCTCTCTCACTCTTTTGCGTTCTCTCTCCCCCTCTTCTGCTCTCTTTCTTTCTTTCCCTCCTCTGTTTTGGTCTCTCCCGCCGGCCACGCCACTCCCGCGCACTCCCGCGAGGTCACGCCCCCATCACGGCTTTTATGCTGTGTACCTCGCACTCCCTATCTCACGCCAGACCTCACAGCTGTTCAGCTTGTATGCTGTGTACCTCGCTCTCCCTAAGCTGTCACTGACCTTGCTGCAAGCCGACACTGATGCTATGTAGCTCGCGGCCGCTTCTCACGTGGAAGACCTCACAGCTGTCACTGGCCTCGCTCCAAGCCGACACTGATTTTGCTGTGTAGCTCGCGGCCACTTCTCACGCGGCAGACCTCACAGGTGGCACTGACCTCGCTTCAAGTCGACACTGATTAAGGCCAGGTATGTTTGTCTCGACTGTGCATGACTGCATCTGACAAACATACCTGGCCTTTTATTATATAAGATATATGTCTGTAAATACATATATACACATAAAAATACATAAATACATATGTACAGTATATATACACACACACATATATACGAGCGCAAATACCCGCAATAAACCCCTCATTGCTCGTGTGCAAATGTTTGCGCTCCACTTGTATTCTGGCCCTTATTGTGTAATGTCCCTTTATATTTCAACTTTGACCTGAGCCTTAAAAATACCAACCGTGTTGGTAAAATACTGGTTGGGTGGTAACCATATGTATAAACTGCACACTGAAAGTTAAACCACTACTCTGTGTGTTACTGGAACAGTAAAAATTAAAACACTGCTCTGTGTGTCACTGGAACAGCAAAAGTTAAACCACTGCTCTGTGTATTACTGACACAATTAAATTGAAACCACTGGACTTTGTATTACTGGCACACCATTAAATAGCAACTTTGATTTTGCTGGTTGATAAGAACCAGAAGCCTGTGCATGCATCTTTGCTCTATGTATCATTGAAACAAATAATAAGAATACTGCTCTGTTTGATGCAAAAATTAAAAAAACTGCTCTGTGTGTCTAGTATAAATAGGTTAAAAAATAAATATATCAATGTCACAAGGGGGTTTAAACTACTGCTCTATGTACTACTGGCACATTAAAAAGAGGTATAATATTGCTATATGTGTTATTGGTCAAATGGAGGTTAAACATTTTCAACCAAGGAGGTCAAATCATTCATCTATATGATTTATAGTAGCCAAAAATGTTCAGTCTGTATAGCTGTCTTGTGGTCATACTTGACTCAGAACTCACATTCAACCGCATATACAGTACAAGCTCTTACCATATCCTGCCGTTTACACCTACGCAACATTTCCATAATTTATCCCTTCCTTACTCAAAAAACTACAAAAATACTAATTCATTCCCTCATTTTGTCATGCATTGATTATTGCAATCTACTTCTAAATGGACTTCCAAAACACCGGCTCTCCTCCCTCCAATTCTATGAATGCGTCAGCTAGACTCATCCAGCTAAGTCGCCGATCTACATCAGCTGCTCCGCTTTGCCAGTCTCTACACCGGCTCTCCATACACTCCAGAATACAATGTACAGTATTAACCCTAACTTAGAAAGCACTCAACAGTCTAACCCCCAATTATATTTCCTCTCTCATCTCCAAATATTCCCCATCCCGTCCTCTTCTATCAACCTCTGACCTACGTCTCTACACTCCTGTTATCTCTACGTCCCACTCCCATCTCTAAGACTTCACATGTGCTGCTCCAGTCCTCTGGAACTCTCTACCCTGCTCCATAAGACTGTCTCCAACCTTGTATAGATTTAGACGCTCCTTGAAAACCCACCTATTCAGAGAGGCTTACCATCTCTCCTCCATCTCTCATCCTAACCAAAATAATTACTGAACTGCCTGACTCACTGCTGCAACTACAATCCATGTGACAAGCTACCCCAAACCTTATGTCTCTGCACCCTCAACCTGTAGACTGTGAGCTCTTTCCGGAGAAGGACCCTCTTCCTCCTGTACTAAATTTGTTTAGCTTGTTATGTTTTGTGGCGCAATACAAATAAATGATAATAATAATAGTAATATAGAAGATGGGGTTCAAGACAATCATAAGCTTTAGTTCTTTTGGGAGGGGCTGGTGGCTATGGGATTCCACTTGATTCTTGTCTGTGTGCCCTGCCCCCTAAATGGGTTCACGGTATAAGAGAAGTGTTTGGATTTGCCTTTAGAAATATGGTGGCAGGGTTTCCAAGATTTCCACCACAATGCTGCTGTTCATAAACCTTCCACCATATTTGCACAGGAAGTGCATATTCCTATTTTTTTTGCAGAGAGAGACGCAATACATTGCTTTGATTTAAAGGGAATCCAGAAGGGTTAAACCTCCTTTGCTTTGCAATCTATTCTAAAGCTTTCCAGCTTCACTTTACATTCACTAATTAGAAGCTAATTTTGAAGACCACTTGCTTCAGAGTTACTTTTTTTGTGAGACACCCATACCCAGTGACGATTGTCCCAATTTTCTAGGAACATTTTCTTTTGGCTAGGCCTCCATTCCCAGGCGTCTGCCTAGCATTGTAAAACAGGTTCCCTTCAATCTTGCGGATGGTCTGTTTATGCTTCTCAGGTTGCATACACAGTACGTTCTATCACAACAAATGTGACTGTTTTTACTAAATATTCCTTTAAGCATACAGGTGCCCATGAATACAATTCTGCAAATAATATTGTATCTAATATCTATTTAAAAAGATAAACAGATAGATAGATATATGATTATTGATAGATAGATAGATAGATAGATAGATAGATAGATGATAGATAGATAGATAGATGATAGATAGATAGATAGATAGATAGATAGATAGATAGATAGATAGATAGATAGATAGATAGATAGATAGATAAATATGATAGATAGATAGATAGATAGATAGATAGATAGATAGATGATAGATAGATAGATAGATAGATAGATAGATAGATAGATAGATGATAGACAGATAGATAGATGTAGAGAGAGAGAGATAGATAGAGAGATAGATAGATGATGATAGAGATAGATGGTAGATAGATGATAGATAGGTAGATAGATAGGTAGATAGGTAGATAGATAGATAGATAGATAGATAGAAGTTTAACTAAAAGCTTATTATAAGACTTGTATGACCTTTCTCTAACGAAAATGGTCAGATTCATGTGGCTAAAGATTATGTTGGCAGGACAATACCACAAGAATGTTGGCGTTAAGAAGCCAGCTTCAATCTCTCCAGGCTAAGATCATAGTAGGAATGTGCCTTCCCTATCAACCATCCTGTAAACTATGTAAAAATGAACTTGTTTGAAAAAAAAAAAAAATAGTCACCATGTGTTTTTTAAAGGGCAGTGAGTGATTTACATAAACACTGCAAAATAACATTTAAAACAGATTTGTACTAAAATGATGAATGTTTGGTTTCAGTAATGCTGGGGACATAATGCACTATTTTTCCTCCATAGGTGGAATATTAACTATCTGCTGAGTCAGTCTATTTTCATTGTAATCTTCATTCCAATTGTCTGTGTTTTTTCAATAAGTAATTCTAAAAAAACGAACACATGTAATTCAAATTCCTGCCTATTTTGTCTAAAAGTGAATTTTGATTACTGTTTAAAGATTTGCATTTATTCATACATGTACCAAGTTAAGACGTAGTCATATAACTAAATGTCATGGCTAAATGTTATGGCTATTTACTGCTGAGAATGTCATTCTATAAATTATTATTTAAAAAAAACATGCTTAATTTATTTGAATACATTTTTATATTTCTAAACAAAAGTATTTTAAATGTATTTGTGTGATGTTCAAATATGGAAGTTAATCCAGAGAGCTGCTATATAACTGAATGTGCTTCTTTATTGATAATTATATTATTAAAGCTCAATAATCTGTATTTTTCAAACTAAATAGTATGCATTATTCAAACTTTACAGTTTGTATTCCATTTATTCACCGTTATGACAAGTAATAATATAAATAAACCCCTATGAGAACTCAATTGCTTCCACTAGTTTAAAACATCATCTGACCCTGTGTTCAAGGAATAGTCCTTGAACCATTTAGTATTCAAATGATTTTGTTATTTTGTCTCTCTTGGGGCTAAATCATAATCCAGCTGCAAAAAGGAGCTGTCACTGAAAAAGTTCCTGTATCCGATATTTTTAATGCAAGCTCTATTTTTTGTATGTAGCACAAATCCCCTCTCTATTATTTAGGACAGGTCTGCTATTTATGTGTCACTAACAATAGAAGCGTGACATGTCTGGTGGTGGTAAAGACTAATCTAGTAAGAAGAGACAGACCTTTGTCTCAATAAGCTCTGGCACCCATTTTATAGGTCTATTATACAGTATCCCACAAACGTACACCTCACATTTTTGTAAATATTTTATTATATCTTTTTATGTAACAACACTGAAGAAATGACACTTTGCTACAATGTAAAGTAGTAAGTGTACAGCCTGTATAACAGTGTAAATTTGCTGTCCCCTCAAAATAACTCAACACACAGCCATTCATCTTTAAACCGTTGGCAACAAAAGTGAGTACACCCCTAAGTGGAAATGTCCAAATTGGGCCCAAAGTGTCAATATTTTTTGTGGCCACCATTATTTTCCAGCACTATCATAACCCTTTTGGGCATGGAGTTTACCAGAGCTTCACAGGTTGCCACTGGAGTCCTCTTCGACTCCTCTATGATGACATCACAGAGCTGGTGGATGTTAGAGACCTTGCGCTCCCCCACCTTTTGTTTGAGGATGCCCCACAGATGCTCAATAGGGTTTAGGTCTGGAGACATGCTTGGCCAGTCCATCACCTTTACCCTCAGCTTCTTTAGCAAGGCAGTGGTCGTCTTGGAGGTGTGTTTGGGGTCATTATCATGTTGGAATACTGCCCTGTGGCCCAGTCTCCGAAGGGAGGGCATTGTGCTCTGCTTCAGTATGTCACAGTACATGTTTGCATTCATAGTTCCCTCAATGAACTGTAGCTTCTCGGTGCCGGCAGCACTCATGCAGGCCCAGACCATGACACTCCCACCACCATGCTTGACTGTAGGCAAGACACACTATGTCTTTGTACTCCTCACCTGGTTGCCCCCACACACGCCTGACATCATCTGAACCAACTAAGTTTATCTTGGTCTCATCGGACCACAGGACATGGTTCCAGTAATAAGACAACCTCTGGATATGACGCTGAGCACGTGCACTCAACTTCTTTGGTCAACCATGGAGCGGCCTGTTCTGAGTGGACCTTGCCCTGTGAAACCGCTGTATGGTCTTGCCCACCGTGCTGCAGCTCAGTTTCAGGGTCTTGGCAATCTTCTTATAGCCTAGGCCATCTTTAAGTAGAGCAACATTTTTTTTTCAGATCCTTAGAGAGTTCTTTGCCATGAAGTGCCATGTTGAACTTCCAGTGAACAGTATGAGAGAGTGTGAGAGCGATAACACCAAATTTAACACACCTGCTCCCCATTCACACCTGAGACCTTGTAACACTAATGAGTCACATGATGCCGGGGAAAATGGCTAATTGGGCCCAATTTGGACATTTCCACTTAGGGGTGTACTCACTTTTGTTGCCAACGGTTTAGACATTAATGACTGTGTGTTGAGTTATTTTGAGGAGACAGCAAATTTACACTGTTATACAGGCTGTACACACTACTTTACATTAAGGCAAAGTGTAATTTCTTCAGTGTTGTCACATGAAAAGATATAATAAAATATTTATAAAAATGTGAGGGGTGTACTCACTTTTATGGGATACTGTATATGTAAATAAATGTATGAGTGTTATTGAGGGTTCTATGATCCAGAACCACCTATTTTCTATTTTTATAAATGTAATATAAAAATTAGGTCTACATCCCTCCGGAGTTCTTTATTTTTGGTTTTTGGTAGAGCTGGGAGATAGTTTATTCATAATCCAGGTATTTTAACATTTCACCCTTAATCTATTCAAATATTATCAAATTAAAATATGTGATTTTTACATATGTTCCCCAGCATAGAGTAAGTGAGAGTTACTTAACCCCTTGAGTGCAAACGATGGCTCTGAGCCATCGCAAATTGTCTCAGTCAGGTGCTAACGATGGCTCAGAGCCATCGCTAGCACTCTCCCACCTTGAGGGAGATCTGGGGGGCTCCCACCCGCTCCTACCCCGGCGATCTGGCCTGCATAGTGACAGGCATCGCCAGGGCTTCACGTTTCGCGCTGTGACGTCACGGGCAATGACGTGATCACATCACTGTGGAACTTTATTTAAAAAATACAATAGACAGTATAGGGAAATGGGGCATGCTGCTTAGAAGCCTGAATCTCCGGCATCTAAGCATCTACAGACCCACCGTTGGAAAGGTAATTGCCTTTCTTGGGGATCTGAAAAAAAGTAAAAAGTAAAAAAATATAAAAGTAAAAAAATATATATTAAAAAAAATAAAACATAAAGACCCCTCAAATCAAGCTTAGCACCCAGGTGGGAAAGTGCATAGCACTCAAATGGTTAATGTTCCAACATACTAACTTAAATCTTCACCAGGTTTCATTAAACTGCAACAATAGAAAGTCCAAAAAGCATGCAACAAGGTGGAAAAGTAAAACTTGACTTTTATTTGGAATTCTTTAAAACAATGTATTCACCAAAGAAGTCACTGGTCTCAACAAGCCCAGGATAGGACCGTCAGCCTACGCGTTTCTTGCTACACTTGGCAGTTTGTCATTAAACTGCAGGCTGAAGGATTGTTACAGGTTGTTAACTGTCAATTTAAAAAAAAATACAGGTGCAGTGATGACCTTTTTATCCTTTTTGTAGAAAGTGGCCCTACAGACATAAACATTTGCCCTAAATACCTCAAAGCAACTTGTAAATATTAGGTTAACAAGATAAGAGGCAACCTGCATATCCCCACCCCTTCAACCTCTCCAGCAATGCTGGCAACACTCATGCGTCTATTTCCCAAAGACAACCTCTGGATATGACGCTGAGCATGTGCACTCAACTTCTTTGGTCGACCATGGTGAAGCCTGTTCTGAGTGGAATCTGTCCTGTGAAACCACTGTATTGTCTTGCCCACCATGCTGCAGCTCAGTTTCAGGGTCTTGGCAATCTTTTTATAGCCTAGGCCGTCTTTATGTAGAGCAACAATTTTTTTTAGATCCTTAGAGAGTTCTTTGCCATAAGGTGCCATGTTAAACTTCCAGTGACCAGTATGAGAGAGTGTGAGAGCGATAACACCAAATTTAACACACCTGCTCCCCATTCACACCTGATTCACACCTGAGACCTTGTAACAGTAACGAGTCACATGACACTGGGGAGGGAAAATGGGTAATTGGGCCCAATTTGGACATTTCCACTTAGGGGTGTACTCACTTTTGTTGCCAATGGTTTAGACATTAATGGCTGTTTGTTGAGTTATTTAGAGGGGACAGCAAATATACACTGTTATACAGGCTGTACACTCACTACTTTACATTGTAGCAAAGTGTCATTTCTTCAGTGTTGTCACATGAAAAGATATAATAAAATATTTACAAAAATGTGAGGGGTGTACTCCCTTTTGTGGGATACTGTATATGTAAATACATTTATGAGTGTTATTGAGGGTTCTATGATCCAGAACACCTATTTTCTCAGTAACTTTAACTACTCCAGATCACCCACCATAAAACAACGTATTCACCAAAAAAGTCACTGGTATCAGCAAGTCCAGGGTAGGACCGTCAGCCTATGCATTTCATGCTGCACTTGGAAGTTCGTTATTAAACTGCAGGGTGGAGGATCGTTACAGGGTGTTTACCGTCAATTAAAAAAAAAAATACAGGTGCAGTGCTGACTTTTTTATCCTTTTTATAGAAAGTGGCCCTACAGACATATATATATTTGCCCTAAATACCTCAAAGCAACTTGTAAATATTAGGTTAACAAGATAAGAGGCAACCTTCATATCCTTGAATGTGACAAACCTTTAGGATTCTTTATGTAGTTTATGTAGAGTTTTGTAGATAAATCATTTGATAAGCTTTTATAATGGATTGTGATCGACCCCATGGTTATTTTAATATTGTGTCAGCTAAATAAGTTGAACCTGCAACCAGCAGTAATAAAAGGCTCCCCTGCATTAGGATTGTACACATTCTGCACATTGCTCTGCTGCCACTGCACCTGCTGTCCCAGTGATAGTTCCTCTTCTACTTGGGTATAGAACACTTTACCTCCTACATTTCATCATGGTATATTTTCTGTAGTATTTCACTGTGGCCTATATCTGGTGGTTACAATCTTATCCATACACTTTACCTAGAACATTCCCTGTAATAAACGTTCCTTGTCCTTTCCTCAGATGCCACTAACCAGCTAGATTGTAAGGATTTACTTACATGAGTCAGTAACAGTGATTGAGCAGCTGACTAGGCAGTGAATTAGAATCTGGCCAGTTAGGGTGGGTGCTTGAGAGAAATGCTAAATTGTATCTTAGCTACATAAAGGCAAAAACAATAAAGGGGCATACCACTGAGTACCGCTCACTATTGCTCTAGGTACCTTAGGGGTATATAAATAGGTCAAGAAACAAGGGTGTAGCCATTAAATGTGATT